>NC_091789.1:96678184-96896235 GCF_029378745.1 Bos indicus
TGTGGGTTGGTGGTCATTAGGATGGAGGAAGGTTTCTTCTCCAGGAATTATTGCCAGGTGGGGCTGGTGGTCATTAGGATGGAGGAAGGTCACTACTGTGTAGTGTAGTAGTGTAGGTAGGTGAGAGTGAAAACGAACAGCAGTTCCTCTCTGGCCACGGATTTAAGATAAAACACTTCTGTAAAGTTGTAAAGTTTGCTTCTCAACGCTCTGGTGCTCAGACACAGGCAGGGCATGGGTAGGCAGGAGGGTGCAGGGAGCACAAGAGATGTGTTTGCAGGGGACAGCTTCCGGCCCTGGCTCAGGGGATCCAGGAGGGGCCTGGCAGGTAGTGTTGAAGGACGTGTGGTAAGTGAGGTGGGGGTTTCCAGGAGGTTCTGGTATCAGTGCACTGGCACTAGAGCGAGGGAGCTGGAGGACAGGACATCATGTTGAGGGTAATGAGAGGGAGGAAGGCTAGAAACAGGACACCATGAGGGGCGCGGTCGTTCCTGATGCCCCGGGCGGGACCATGGGCAGGGGGATGCTCAGGTGAGGAGGAGGGGAACATCGAAGAGGACGGAGAGTCTCCAGGATGACCGGGTGAGCCTCGTGGGTACTGAGGACCGATCAGAAGAGTGAGGGCTGAGAGAACAGTGAGTGGGAGGAACGCGGGAGGAACGCGTTCACAGGCCTGGGGTGGGCGGGAGGAGAAATACAGGGGACTTTTACCGGTCCCGCACTTTGGGGGCTTCGGCAGTGGGCGACAGGACCCGGACATACCCGGTCAGGTTGCTCAGTGAATGAAGACTTAGAAACAGGGTCCAGGAGAAAACTCCCAACCGACCCGGGCCAGGAGACTGGCGCAGGGCTCACTGGGTTCCTGCGCGCAGGCCCAGAACCAGCCAATCGGAGCGCAGTTGGGCCCACCAAGCTCCGGATTTCCGGGATTCCCTGACCTCTTGCCTGTGTTGCCTTGGTTCCGCGGGCGGTCCACGGGTGGTTTGGCCGGGCCCCTTCGAGAAGGCACCTTCCTTTCTCTGGTCCTAAATTCCCCTCAACTTCCGCATCCACGCTGTCTGCGGGAAAACCCAACAGAAAAGATGGTTTTTCTTTCGGCCTTGTGGCGTTCTGGTTTCTGTGATCTCCAGGTGGCAGTGTTGCTCCAAGTATCGACATTCTGTTTCTCCCCCGCCCTTCGCCGTTGAAAAAACGCGACGAAGCCTTTTGCCACAAGAAGTGTTGTATATTTTTCTCGGCTTGCAGGGGTTGGCTGGTTCAAACTGCAGCTGTGCCCTTCAGACAGCCCTTTGTGGAAACTTTGAACAAACCCATTGACACTTAAAATTACAATAAAATAATATAAGCTGATCGACTGAATAATTGGGGAGGGAGTGAGCTCCCTTATCTTGCTTCTGATCCTAGAGGAAATGCTGTATTTAAAAAGAACTTTATTATGACAGTGAGTTTTGACTTGAAAATGTTTATGTGAAGTGGAAATGAAAGTTGCTCAGTCCTGTCAGATTCTTTAAGACCCCTTGGACTGTGTAGGCTGCCAGGCTCCTCTACCCATGGGATTCTTCATTCAAGAATATTGGAATAGATTGCCATTTCCTTCTGCAGCGGAGCTTTCTAACCAAGGGACTGAACCTGGGTCTCCTGCAATGCAGGCTGACTCCTTACGATCCAAGCCACCTACAATAATAACATGTCAGGGACACGTGCGAAGCTAAGATCCTGCTCGGCCATTGATTCTGGACACCACCCAAGAAGCAGGTGGTATTACTTCCGTCATTTTTGCCTTTGAGAACTGTGGCACACAGAGGAAGAATCAGCTGCCAAGGTTCTCCAGGTTCCTCCCAGAGTGTCCCTATGTTCAGGTCTCAAGTCTGTCAGATTGTAGTTTGCACACTGGTTGGCAGGATGCTTTCCTATCCCCAAGAGAAGGATGAAATAAAACAACGGGAATGAGGGTAAAGTGAAAGTGTTAGTCGCTCAGCCCTGTCTGACTCTTTGAGACCCCCTGGACTGTAGCCCACCAGGCTCCTCTGTCCATGGGGAGTCTCCAGGCAAGAATATTGGAGTTGGTTGCCATTCCCTTCTACATTGGATCTTCCTGACCCAGGGATTGACCCTCGGTCTCACAGGGATTGCACCGAGGCCTCCCTCATTGCTGGCAGATTCTTTACCATTTGAGCCTCTGGGAAGCCCAAATGAATGTAAAAAGCCTGCAAAACTTTTTAAAATGTATAATAACATAGTTATTACAATAAGATGCTAAATGAAAAGGGAGGGTGCCACATAGAAAACAATTCATGTACTGTATCAGTATCATGACACAACACAATGATAAAGTAAAGCACCTGGAACAAATCAGGTACTTTTCATTTGCTCTATATTTGACCAGATTTATATTGAGAACAGACTGCGGGTCATTTCTTGGTTGATAATGGAAATACTAGTGTGAGGAAATACACAGCCAAAGGTACAGCACCTGTCCTTAGAGAGTTCTATTATATTTCCCATTCAGGTAGGGGATCAGAGATGAGAACTATAGCTCTGGGGACTACCTGAGAGACAGATGGACAGACAGCAGAATTCATTTTCACTTCTGAAGAATCTCATGGGCATTTGCTGGGTCCACAACATTGAGCTCTGAGGGTGGGGAAGAAAAGTAGATTTCATCACTCATGTCTCCTGTAATGAAAATGGAAGCTATTTGTTATTAGGGGAAAGATGTTTGTGAATCACAAGTATGAGAAAGGTCTTATATTCGGAATACATAAGGAATTTGAAAATTGCAAAGGACAAAATGTAGTGAAGGCAAACAGATCCTTTTGTCAGGAATTCAGGTGTGGAAGGAGAAACAAGAAAGTGGCAGCTCCTGGGCATTTTCAAGGTGATGGGCGTGGCCTGTTCCTGGTCATGGTGGTGATCACTGGAATTTGCCGTGTGTCAGAGCTCAGAAAGCTTCACACCCAAAGACAAGCAGGCCAGGACTTCCCTGGTGGTCCAGTGGTTAAGCATCCGACTGCCATATATAAAATTAATACACAGAAATCCCCTGCATTCCTATACACTAACAATGAAAAATCCGAAAGAGAAATTAAAGAAACAATCCCATTCACCATTGCAACAAAAATAATAAAATACTTAGGACTAAATTTACGTAAAGAAACAAAAGACCTGTATACAGAAAAATATAAAAAAAAAAAACTGGTGAAAGAAATCAAAGATAACACAAATAGATGGAGAAACGTATCATGTTCTTGGATTGAAGAATCAATATAGTGACAATGATTCTACTACCCAAAGCAATCTGTAGATTCATCACAATCCCGAACTACCAATGGTATTTTTCTCAGAACTACAAGAAATAATTTCACAGTTTGTATGGAAACACCAAAGACTCCGAATTCCCAAAGCGATGTTGAGAGAGAAGAGTGTAATGTAGGAATCAACATTCCTGACTCACACTATATTACAAAGCCACAGTCATCAAGATGGTATGGTACTGGCACAAAGACAGAAATATAGATCAATGAAACAAAACAGAAATCTCAGTGATAAATCCCTGCACCTATGAACACCTTGTCTTTCACAAAGGATGCACAAATATGCAATAGCTAAAACACAGTCTGTTCAACGCATGATGCTGGGGAAATTGGTCACCTATGTGTAAAAGAATGAAACTGGAAGACCTTCCAGCACCATACACAAAAAGAAACTCAACATGGATTAAAGACCTAAATGTAAGACCAGAAACTATAAAACTCTTAAGAGGCAAACATAGGCAGAACACTCTGTGACATAAATCACAGCAAAATCCTCTAGGATCTACGTCCCAGAGTAATGGAAATAAAAACAAAAATAAACAAATGGGACCTAATTATCCTTAAAAGCTTTTGAACAGCGAAGGATTCTATAAGCAAGGTGAAAAGGCAGCCCTCAGAACAGGAGAAAATAATAGCAAATGAAACAACTGACAATGAATGAATCTCCAAAATGTACAAGAAGCTCATGCAGCTTGATATCAAAAAAATGATCAACCCAATAAAAAGTGGGCAAGTGACCTAAACAGACATTTCTCCAAAGATATACAGATGGCTAATAAACACATGAAAAGATGTTCAGTATCACAGATTATTAGAAAAATGCAAATCAAAACCACAATGAGGTATCATCTCACACAGGTCAGAATGGCCATCATCAAAATGTCTACAAACAAGAAATGCTGGAGAGGGTAGGGAGGAAAGGGAACATTATTCCACGGTTGGTGGGAATGCAAACTGGTATAGCTACTATGGAGAAGAGTGTGCAGATTCCTTAAAAAACTGGGAATGGAACTGCCATGCGACCCACTGCAGGGCATACACCCCAAGGAAACCAGATTTGAAAGAGACATATGTACCCCAATGTTTACTGCAGCACTATTTACAATAGTTAGGACGTTGAAGCACCCTAGATGTCTATGAGCAGATGAATGGATAAGGAAGTTGTGGTAAATATACACAATGGAATATTACCCTGCTATTGAAAAGGAACACGCCTGAATCAGTTCTCATGAGGTGGATGAACCTGGAGCCTGTTATACAGACAGAAGTAAGTCAGAAAGAGAAAGACAAATACTTATATTAATGCATCTATGTGGAATTTAGAAAGGCGGTAGCAATGATTCTACATGCAGGGTAGCAAAGAAGACAGACCTATACCACAGACTTTTCAACTCAGTGGGGGAAGGGGAGGGTGGGATGATTCGAGTGAATAGCGTTGAAACATATACATTACCATATGTAAAATAGATGACCAGAACAAGTTCAACGCATGAAGCAGGGCATGGGGATGGAGGTGGGACCCCCAGTTCAGGAATAGGGGGACATATATAACTGTGGCCAATTCATGTTGATATATGGCAAAACCCATCAGAATATTGTAAAGAATTATTCTCCAATTAAAATAAATTAATGGTTAAAAATAAAAGAATCCACCTGCCAATGAAACGGGCAGGCGTTCAGTCCCTGGTCCAGGCAGTTTCCACGTGCCACAGAGCAGCTAAGACTGTGTGTCACAACTCCTGAACCTGCCTTCTCCAACTACTGGAGCCACGAGCCTAGACCTCATGCTCTGCAACAAGAGCAGTCTCTGCAATGAGAAGCCCGCTCACCACCCCTAGAGAGTAGTGCTCCTTCTCCACAGCTAGAGAAAGCCCTTGTGCAGCAACAAAGACTCAGTGCAGCCACAATACAGAAAGAAAAAGAAAGAAAACCAGGCCGATCTTACTGTATGTTCATTTGAAAAATCCAGTGGTAGATACTGAAGTAGGTGCATCGCTATATTCTTTGAATAATCATATCCTGGGTATAGCTAACAAAAATTACATCACAGGCTATATTAAAATTTTAGAGCAGCTTCCCAGGCACTGCTTGTTTCTAGAAACTACTTTTCTCAGAGAACTTAATTCGGAACTTTAGTAACAACTGCAGCCTCCAGCACATTCAAGGGTAGGAAACAAAACTCATTAGGAAGACACGGTTCAAATCCTGTGAGTTGCCTGTGACCACAGGCTAGGATGAACACACATACCAGAAAGAGTCTCTTCACATTTCAGTAACTCATCCTGTATTTCAACCACTTAGTTCAGTTCTTCAGGACCACTGCTCTCCCCTTAAACAAACACTTGGTGTGAAACATTTGGAAAATGACCTCAACCCAATTCACTCCCAACCACTTTTCACATGTCACAAGGAGTCTCTCACAATGATATTTCTTCACCTAGAAAGCCAATTCTCAGATAAAGAAAAGAATTCACACACACCTTGTAAAGAAATAGTAAGATTTTAGAAACTGACTCACAAGTAACCCATGGATCAACATTCTTTTCTCTCTTCTCCCTCTATCCACTCTGAGAAGTGAATATTTGGCCATGCTATCTGCTTTGCCCACCAAGTTTCTCATACCACACACGTGGTGTTAATAGTGAGCCTATACACAAAGGCATTAATACCAGTTAGACCTATTGAAGTCTGCTACCTGGGGGCAGGGAGGTGGCTGGGGCTATAAATTCATCATCTCATTTCCTTCACCACCCCACCCCATTTCATTCCCTGCAGTCACTGGGCCCAAATGAAAAAAAGATATCATACCAAATCTCTCCCTAAATCACCACTGCCTCAAGTTTCCTTCGTTATCTTACATGGCTTCTGAGGCCAGGGAACAGATTTTAGCTGAGATGAGTAAAGCTAGAGAGACAACCCATTGGCCAGAGATTCTGTTTGGGAGGTGATGTCTCAGTGTACTGCTTCCCCACTGTGATGAATAAAGTACAAATCATCTTGGCTTGGATCTGGTGCCCCTTTTTTCAGATGTTAGCCACTTGATGGCGGGCTAGTAAGGTACTTGGATACTTGATCAGTAGACTTTCAGTTCAGTTCAGTTCAGTTGCTCAGTCATGTCCAACTCTTTGTGACCCCATGAACTGCAGCATGCCAGGCCTCCCTGTGCATCACCACCTCCCGGAGCTTACTCAAACTCATGTGCATTGAATTGGTGATACCATCCAACCATCTCATCCTCTGTTGTCCCCTTCTCCTCCCACCTTCAATCTTTCCCAGCATCAGGGTCTTTTCCAATGAATCATTTCTTCACATCAGGTATTCAAAGTATTGGAGTTTCAGCTTCAGTATTAGTCCATCTAATGAATATTCAGGACTGATTTCCTTTGGGATGGACTGGTTGAATCTCTTTGCTGTCCAAGGGACTCTTAAGAGTCTTCTCCAACACCACAGTTCAAAAGCATCAATTCTTTGGCACTCAGCTTTCTTTATAGTCCAACTCTCACATCCATACATGACTACTGGAAAAACCATAGCTTTGATTTGACAGGACTTTGTTGGCAACGTAATGTCTCTGCTTTTTAATATGCGGTCTAGGTTGGTCATAACTTTTCTCCAAGTAGACTTTAAGGGAATTATATTACCTGGCATAATGGGGAAGCGGGGGAGGGGGGGAGTGCAGTTTCTTCATCCAATCAGTTGAAAAAGCTTAAGAGCAGGGACTGAGGCTTCCTGAGGATGAAACAAATGAGCCTCAAGACTACAGCCTGAGAAACCCTGCATTGAGACTCGACATTGCTGGCCTGCTCTGCAGATTTGGGTCTCTAGAGTGCAACCTGGATTTCCAGTCAGCCGACCTGCCCAAAGAACATCAGAACTGTCAGCACCCACAAGCCCATGATCCAATTCCCTAAAATAAGTCTCTCCCTATTGGCTGTGTTACTCTGGAGAAGCCTAATATACCCCCAGTATGTCACATCTTTCTCTGTCCAATCCAAAAACATTGGCTGAGACACAGTATTATTCCACACCAGATGCTGTGCATTAAAGAAGCTGACAGATAGAGGACACAGCCGTTTATTTAGTGCCTTCCACCTGCCAGGTCATGGGCGCGAGGGGTTTTACATCTGTGATCCCCAGCAGGTTTCCCAAGAAACCTCACCAACAAGTGGACCTATATCCATTTTAAAGATAAGGAATTTGAGGCTGAAGGAGAGTGCCTGGGCTGGTAGGGCCTGCACTGGAACCCAGCTTGAGTGTAAACTGTGAACTCTGGTATGGAGGGAGACCACATGGGGAGAGGAGTTTGGGCACAGGTCCCAGAGAGTTTCCATGCCATGGGGGAGCATGGAAACATCACACCCTTATTTTCCGTCCTGGGGTGCTGCTGCTAAGTCGCTTCAGTCGTGTCCGACTACGTGTGACCCCATAGACGGAAGCCCACCAGGCTCCCCTGACCCTAGGATTCTCCAGGCAAGAACACTGGGCATCCCCTTGCAATAGGAGGAGCCTCAATCCATCTGAGGACAACATTACCAGGAACAGAATGATGCACGCAACAGAAGATGAAGTCTGTGAGTGGTTTCCAGGTGGAACAGGTGTAACAGAAAAGCCAGCCTCCTGGTGAGTATTCGTCTAGCTGTGAGGAAAAAGCTCGAGGACTGTGGCTGAGAAGGAAGGAGCCTCTAGGGCTGGACACAGATGTTTAATGTGACCTTGAAGCTCAGTAGTTGTTACACCAGGGAATATTCCATCACATCGCTACTAACCTCATTCCATACTGACAAATACAATCTGCTCAGTTCATGTCATTATTCAGAATAATTCACCCGTTTTCAGGTGAGGCTGCTATGGCACAGTGAGCCAATTTAATTTCTCAAGATGTGATGATAACAAGTGGGAGAACTGGGTGCAACGAAGTTGTCTAGAATCAGAGCTAGTGTCCGTACCCACACACTGTATTGTTTCCTCATAAAAGGGAAAAAAGGAATTAAAAAAAGGAGAAAATGAAAGAAAAAGAATAAAAGGAGACCCATGATGCTTACTGTATTGCAGCATCCACCTTGGACTGTGAGTAAAGAGAAAACTGCTCAAAGAACCTAATCAGAAAGGTAAGTGACAATCACACAACATGAAATCAGGGGAATGGATGGGCTCAAGCACAGTGTACATGTACACGGAGAGCAGTGGGCGCACAGAGGAGGGCACGGGAAAGGTACGGAGTAGAAGAAGCTATGGAAGCAGGAGGAAGAGAGGAGAGCAGAGTGACAGGGCTCCTGTGGACTTGCCCAGGACACTGATCAGCAGGATCAAAGCGTCCATCCTGCTAATGGCAGGATGAGTGGAAGTTGCACCTCTCACCTGTGAAATAAAGTAGCCTGGCTGTCCGAGCTGTATTCATCCAACAAGTATCCCCCCAGTGCCCACCTAGTCATCAATGCCCTCAGCACTGTGCTGAAAACAGCCATAGCCTAGGACAGAACTCAGTCTCAGGAGATAATGCATTGTCCAAGATATAGAATAAATGGGAAGCCAAGTGGGAAGGGATGGACACTAGACACTCCTGTCCGACAAGTGGTGAAACAAGTGTGATGAGAGCCTTGGCCTCAGGAGCCAGCGGAGACTGCGATCAGAGGGTCAGGAATGGGCTTCGCCTGGGGGTGGGATAACATATAATATTATTGTCCCCACTTGCAGACATGGGAACCGAGGATCAGAGAGGGTGAGCATCTTACTCAAGGTCACACTGCTTGGTAGTGGTCCTGACCATTTTTCATCTGTGTGGGTTGAAATGTGAAGGTTTCTGCACTGTTCATAATACCACTCTCTCAATGTTGTCACCTATTTTAGCTCACAATCACCACGTTACACATTCCCTTGGCTCTAGGTCCTCCTTTATTAGATAAATAATCTGCTGAACATAGTGTAGATTTCCTGTTAGCACATACAGTCTGTCCACTTTATAAACAAAATGTCCATGCAGGGCATGTTGGCTCTACCGAAACTGATGGTTTACACTGAGTTTGTATTGCATCCACATGCAGGGTAAAGAAAATGGATCACTGGGATCTGCAGTTTTACTTACCTATTTCACACAATCTCAAGCATAATTTTAAATGTAGCCAATAATCACTTAAAAAGAGTAGAACCACTTCTTTCCTAAAATGACCATTCATAAAAGAGTTCATTCAATGTCAGTATGTTCTAGGCAGGAGACTAAACCCCTCCATAGGGAGTTGTGGAAATTCATCTCCTTAAGATACGGAAATATTTTTTTAATACATTTTTACTGTTGCTGGTTCCCTGAGAGACTTAAGCAAGCAATGCCACTTCACTTTTCTGTTTCTGACAAAACAAACAAGCAAAGCAACCTTAACACACAGGCGCATAGAGGTATGTAATACAGCCAATAGAGGTGTTTCAAATATAAGGCAATGGTATCGGAAATACAAGGGCTTCCCTGGTGGCTAAGTGGTAAAGAATCCACCTGCTAATGCAGGAGACTGGGGTTTGATCCCTGGGTCATGAAGATCCCCTGACAAAGGAAATGGAAACCCACTCCAGTATTCTGGCCTGGGAAATCCGATGGACAGAGAAGCCTGGTGGGTACAGTCCGTGGGATCACAAAAGAATGGGACATGACTTAGGGACTAATCAACAACAATCGAAATACAAATGGAAACCCCTAACTAATCATATATCCAAATTTCTGACCTCAGCAGAGGTCTACTGCCCAGGATCAGCTGTGCTCCAGGAAACCAAACAACCAAAGATGCCTTCCTTTTTAAATTACTATACACTGCTACTGGTCGATTCAGGAGATAAAAGTTTTCAAAAGCATTGCACACCAAGGCAGGACTCATGGAGCCTATTACAAGTATGTACTTATTCCTATGTCACATCAAGCTCTAACTCACACACTCTTGAGAAAGAACACCTGTGATGATTTCTATATGGGAAAATCATTTCCCTTGAAAATACTTCATTATTTTGTCTCATTTTGTGACGTGGGACAGGAGACGAGGAGGAAGCTGATGCCAAGGAAAGAGCCTACTTCTGAACCTGGTGAACACCGATTTGAGCCCAGTTATCCTGGTCATCGCCTGATGTCCATAGGATGTTTCGATATCAGTTTAAAATGGCGATCCACAGGGAGAGAAAGAGAAATAAGTCACATACAGACTGCCCATACTGTTCATGGGTTTCTCAAGTACATCAAGGCTATATATTGTCACCCTGCTTATGTAACTTATATGCAGAGTACATCATGCGAAATGCTTGGTCGCATGAACCACAAGCTGGAATCAAGATTGCTGGGAGAAATATCAATAACCTCGGATATGAAGATGACACCACCCTTGTGACAGAAAGTGAAGAAGAACTAAAGAGCCCCTTGATGAACTTGAAAGAGGAGAGTGAAAAATACACCACCCTTATGGCAGAAAGTGAAGAAGAACTAAAGATCCTCTTGATGAAAGTAAAAGAAGAGAGTGAAAATGTTGGCTTAAAACTCAACATTCAGAAAACTACGATCATGGCATCCAGTCCCATCATTTCATGGAAAACAGATAGGGAGACAATGGAAACAGTGAGAGACTTTATTTTTTGGACTTGAAAATCACTGCAGATGTTGACTGCAGCCATGAAATTAAAAGACGCTTTCTCCTCGGAAGAAAAGCTATGACTAACTTAGACTGCATATTAAAAAGCAGAGACATTACTTTACCAACAAAGGTACATCTAGTCAAAGCTTTGGTTTTTTGCAGTAGTCAAGTATGGATGTGAGAGGTGGACTATAAAGAAAGCTGAATGCTGAAGAATTGATGCTTTTGAGCTGTGGTGTTGGAAAAGACTTGAGAGTCCCTTGAACTGCAGGGAGATCCAGCCAGTCCATTCTAGAGCAAATCAGTCCTGAATATTCATTGGAAGGCCTGATGCTAAAACTGAAACTGCAATACTTTGGGCCACCTGATGAGAAGAACCAGCTCATTGGAAAAGACCCTGATGCTGGGAAAGATTGAAGGCAGGAGGAGAAGGGGACAACAGAGGATGAGATGGTTGGATGGAGTCACCGACGGGATGGACATGAGTTTGAGTAGGATCCTCGAGTTGGTAACAGACAGGGAATCCTGGGGTGCTGCTGTCCATGGGGTCGCCAAGAGTCGGATACAACTGAGCAACTGAACTCAACTGAAGACTGTCCAACCGCCATCTGCTACTGAAGAGGTGGGGCATCTGGGTAAAATAACTATTCTGAGAGAACACGGATCCCACTTCACTAAAGAGGATTCTGGTCCTGTGACACTAAGGCACACCTGGTTGGTCCTAGAGAGATAGATGTCTTCCTCTGTGTGTCTGTCCCTCTCTCTACCCCTCACGGTCACACATTCCTTCTCAGGATCAGGTTCTCAACAGCAGGATGCCAATGCAGTGCTTCCCATCCTCCGCCCGTGGAAGAAGCCAGGAGTGGGCAGCGGTCGGCCTACCATCCATAGTGTGTGTGGAATAGAAGGGTAAAGACCACCAAGAGGAGACCTCCAGCGTCCTATAGAGCCAACCCGCCTTCAGGGGTGAGGAGTTGGCAGGCCTGGTTTTGACGTCACAAAGATGGGACATTTACCCCTCCCTTCCTTATAGAAGGATCTTCCTGCGTATTCCCTGGGTTGTAGTGGATTGAGAGGGAGCCTGGAATGGCCTGAAGACAAGTAGGTTCCTCCCCGGGGACGATGGCAGTAGGGCGGGGGGGATACGGAGAAGAGGAGTTAGTGCCGGGTCCTCTCGACCGCGTGCCCGGAGGTCCTGTCCCAGCAGCTTGGAGGCTAGGAGGGACCATCCTTGCCAGAGTCGCAGGAAGTTTCCTTCCACACAGATGACAGCTGGTGATGGTCGGCTCTTGGGATCGGAAGGCGGGGGCTTCTCCCTGATGCCTGGTAATTTGTGTTGTCGCCTGTCCACGTGAGGAGCAGCTCCTGTTACTTGCATGTTTTTCTACCAATTGTTACTAGTAACACACTAGGAAAGAGTAAAAGCAAACTATTAGAGACACTGGCTGTATTTCTACCGATTGAAAATGGGAGAGCACCACAGCCCTGAAGAACAGACTGCCAGCAAGGTGGTTTTGCACTGTACTTCATTCCACAGAGAGTAGTAGAGAAGTGACAGTGGGGACCTTTGCAGGGGGGAAAACATTTAGGGGCAAATCTCGTCGACAGAAGAGGAAATGATTATCTTTGTGATTAGCTAGTTTCAGGAGAACTGACTTTTAATCTCCGTTGCTAGTCATGAGACAGAAAACAAGAAGTTGGATGGTCTGTGTCTGCCCTTTAATGACAAGGAGGAAGGTCTTTACTTGACCTTGTGGTAGGTAAACCCAGGAGTCACTGGGTACTTTGGATGAGTCTTACCAAATTCAGACGGGGAAGGGTGGTGCTTTGCATTAAGTCATTTTGGGGACATGAAAGTCTGCAGAGATTTCTTTACTGTGGCTTTTCTTAACAGTTCAGGTGAAGTTGAACTTTGTCAGCATGGTAAATATGAGCATCTTTCATGCTGGTCGCAGTAGATAAGTATAAAGGCAGAGAGGTTCGAACACCCTCACCTTTTTAAATTGGATTATAATTGCTTTAAATGTTGTGCTAATTTTTGCTGTAGGACAAGGGTGAATCAGCTATAAGTGTATACATATATCCCCTCCCTCTTGAACTTCTCTTCCACCCCTGAATCCCACCCCTCTAGATCATTACAGAGCACCAAATTAAGCTTCCTGTGCTATACAGAAGCTTGCCACTAGCTATCTATTTTACATATGGTAATCTGTATATTTCAGTGCTATACTCTCAATTCAATCCATCCTCTCCTTGCCTGCTGTGTCCATAATTCACTTGTCCATGACTGAGACTCTAATCTTGCCCTGCAAATAGCTTCATCAGTGCCGTTTTTCTAAATTTCACATATGTGTGTTGATGTAGGATATTTGTTTTTCTGATTTATTTCATGCTGTATAACAGGCTCTAGCTTCATCCAATTCACTAGAAATGACTCAAATTCGTTCCCTTTTGTAACTGATGAACAGTCCATTGTATACATGTACCACATCATCTTTCTCCATTCATTGACAGACATCTATGTTTCTTCCATGTCATGGATATTGTAGATACTGGTTCAAGGAACTGTTGGGTACATGTGTCTTTCTGAATTATAGTTTTCTCAGGGTGTATGCCCAAGAGTGTGATTTCTGTGTCATATGGTAGTTTTATGGGCTTCCATGGTAGCTCAGCTGGTAGAGAATCCATGTGCAGTGTGGGAGAACCCAGTTCAAATCCTGGGTCGGGAAGACCCCCTGGAGAAGGGATAGGCTAGCCACTCCTGTATTTATGGGCTTCCCTGGTGGCTCAGACAGTAATGGATCTGCTGGCACTGCGGGAGACCGGCTTTGGTCCCTGGGTTGGGAAGATCCCCTGGAGGAGGGCATGACAACCCACCTCAGTATTCTTGCCTGGGGAATCCCCATGGGCAGAGTAGCCTTGTGGGCTACAGTCCATGGGGTTGCAAAGAGACGGACACAGCTGAGCAACTAAGCACAGCACAGCACGTGGTAGTTTTATTCCCAGTTTTAAAGGAAATCTCCATACTGTTCTCCATAGTGGCTGTATCAGCTTTCATTCTCACAAACAGTATACGAGGATTCCCTTTTCTCCACATCCACTCCAACATTTATTGTGCGCAGCTTTCCGATGATGACCATTCTGACCGCTGTGACAAGATACCTAATTGTGGCTCTGATTTGCATTTTTCTCACGATGAGTGAGGTTGAGCATCTTTTCATATCTTTGTTGACAGGTTCCGTTTTTACTCTGGAAATAATCGACACTTGAACATCACTGTATAGTTCTCAAAAGGTTTGTTTTTTTTTTGGTAATCTAAATGAAGGCAGCAAAAAGGAGTCATTATCGCAGAGTAGGATCATCATCCTCTTCAATTCAGGAAACTAAGTCAAGGAGAGTGTAAGTAACTTGGCCATGGTCACAGAAGGAATAAGTGGTGGGACCTTGATTCAAATCTAGGTATCTGTGGCTTCATCACCTCCAGCTCGGCACCACAGGCTGATGGTTTCCAGATCCACACATCAGGCTCAGCACTCTCTTCCTGACTACAGACTCCCCTAGTCAACTGACAAGGCTGCAGGGAGACTGCACTCAACAAGTGCTGGGCAACTTCTGGGACACCGGAGATGCCTTCACAGGGAAGAGAAGTGAAAGACACGCGGGGTCCCACAGGCCTCTACCCACCCCCTGGGGGGAGTGAGGAGCTACAGGAGGTTCTAAAGGGGGCTGTTTCTCTGAGAGACAGGCTGATGGACTGCCGTTCTGCATGCATGTGACAAGAAACACTTGTTCCTTTGAGTTTATTTCTCTTTACGGTTGACAATACATACCACATGGTGAAAATACACAAAGCAGATATGTAAAACCAAGCGGATATATGGATAAGCAGATACATTCCCATTTTACCGACGGAATACCTGACAGTAAGACAGCACTTCTCTGTAAAAGGAGAACATTCTCCTAGACTAAAGCAATGAAACAGGAAATTAGTCTTTTTTCTTATTCTTAGCCTCATTCCCCCATCACAGATGAGGCATCATGGGCACAGAGAACTTAGGTCAGCTCCCCCAAGTCGTTCTGATAGTACGTGTTTGAGTCCCCCAGGCAAGGAATATTCAACATGTCCAAACTGCACCCATCCCCCCCAACCCCCACGCCCCACACAGCTGCACCTCCTTTACTGTCCCCTGACTCAGTGCAAGGCAGCCTTCTCCCCAGCTGCTGAGGCCAGAGATGCTTAAAGCCATCCTTGCCTGTTGCCTCTCTCTCACCACACTCTCAGTCATCAACCCTCACCTCTCGGCGTCCTAAGTCTAACTAAGATCCTGTTCCTTCTCTCTATCAGCACAGTGAGTTCCCTAGGCCAGGTCACCCTCGTCTCTCTCCTTGACAAGCACCAGCAACCCTGATGCTTTCCAACAAATGGTCTGTCCTGCTGCCTGAGGAAGGGAAGACTTCCTCAGTGCAATGTGGGCATGATACCCCTACTCAAAACTCTGCACGGGCTGCCTGCTGCTCTTAGGACACTGTCCAGCCTCCTGTACTAGGCACAGCAGGTCTTGTCTTCCCCCAAATGCCCGATCTTCACCAGACACCCTCCTTCTGCTCCACCCCCCACTAGATATTCCAGCCACCCAGTCCTCTCTCTGTTCATCAGATGGCCGGTGTGCTCACACTCCTACTCCCTAGCCAGCCCCTCCGCCCCCTCTCTCCTCCTCCCCACCCACCGATTTCACAATCTCACTCCTGCCTTTGCCTCCATCTTACATGCCCTTCCTCCCTCCTCATCTGCCTGATTCCTTCTTAGGTTCAGCTGTCAGGCTGGGTAGAGCAGTTTCCGTTTTTCCTGGGGAGTACCTGGGAGAAAAGTCACAGTTAACAGTTTTGATATTTTTACCAAATGGAAGGTGGTGGAGATTTCACTATGAATCCCCGGTGCACGATGAACTGATAAGAAACGGAATCTGATGGCAGAGTTTGTCTGGGAAAGGCTTCCTTGCTAAGAATAGGATACAGACAGAAAAGCTCTCCTCTTGCTTTTTATGGGCCCGTTGTTGTCTTTGAATATGGCCTTTTGAATTTGGTCACAGCGTTGGAAGCATAAAGGGATCCAGGGTGACCACCTGCTTCACAGTGAGGAGGGATAAGCCGAAGTATGGAAATTTCAAAATGTCACTTTCGGTGACCCAGTACACGGAACAGGACTTGAGCTGCCCTACCCACGCACTGTGTGTTGATGAGATTTTCACTATTTTTCACTCTATAGTGTTGAGTTCCTGTTAGGACAAGATGAAGTATATTGACACGTCCTCCCTATGCGGGGGTTTGATTTACTAGTCCCTGTGGTCATCAGGGAGGCAAGGATGAGCTGCCAGCTCAGTATGGGGACACTCCTAAGGAATGTCACAGCACCTTCTTGCAACTCCTCAGGTGTCTCCACCTGTTGCCATCAACCCATGGCAGAAACTGCCAGTTCCTGTGATGGCCAGTGGAGGGAGCGACCCCACTGCTGCTTCTACTTGCTACAGATTCAACTGTGATGCTGACTTCCTTCACTACAACTCCTCTGAGCAGAACACACCTAAATATGAAATGAAGTGTGTGCCTGTGGTATGTAAAGCCAATTAAATGGTTGGACACGGCACCAGTTCCACCACCCCACCCCAAGCCCCACCCCAGCCAGAGGATGGAGTAGACTCTCAGGGGCTCTGGCTAGCCTCCCTCCCCATTGACGTGTCCGTAACGGGGAGGGGGGGGCAGTGTAAATGGCTCACCTGGAGCCTACTTATGGAGCTTGTGGGAGCCGGGCATGTGGGGTTTTATTCCCCTCAGACCCAGAGGGGTATGGATGAACCCAGGCCATCTCATAGACAAGGAAGCAAGCTGAAAGAGCTTAGGTGGCTGATGCAGTAAAAGCTGGATCTGGGAGTCACGCCCTAGTATCTCTTGAGTGCAAAGCCAGTCTTCTCTGCAGTCACAACAACACACGTGGCTTGTGTTTCAGTTACCAAGATGCAGATGTTGTTCCATGAGAGGAGAGCCATCAGTGTCCCAATCTCCTGTCCGCTTGTGAAACGTGGGTACCCAGTAGGGCAAAGCCACCCTGAAAGGTCCTAAGCCCCTTTGTGTGTGCCTTAGGAGGAGCTGCCTTGCAGCCAAGAAACTGGAGTCCGCTGGTAGGAAAGGGTTGCTCCAGAGGCAACACCAAGCAGGACTTTAACTTCCCCTGCGGGGAGGCACTCTGCCATATCAGAGAGGCTTTGCAACCAACCCCCACCCCAGTTATGTCTCCAGCAGTCTCACTCTATTTATCAGATATAAGGAATCAGGAGGCACGCCAAAGCACAGGAAGTGTTTTCAGTGGCTGTAAGACAGCACTGGAGATGTCCCAGCTGCCATGGTGGTCTGGAGAC
Organism: Bos indicus; assembly: GCF_029378745.1. Classification (NCBI taxonomy): domain Eukaryota; kingdom Metazoa; phylum Chordata; class Mammalia; order Artiodactyla; family Bovidae; genus Bos; species Bos indicus. The sequence continues at coordinate 96,695,513 of NC_091789.1, forward strand.
AACTGGGAATGAAAGTCTGTCTGGCTCCACCTGTGTCCAGGTCTGTGCTCTTCTGCTCATGTGTGTGTAAACTGTGGAAGGTCAAAGTGCCACCTCAGGAAATCTCCCCGTCCCCCCGAGAATGTGTCCTGACTAGGGATCCACACCACATCCCACCCCCGGACATATGGCAGGGGTCAGATGCTCTCTTCTGTGTTCCCAGAATTCTATAATTTAAATCCTGCCATCGCTTTTCTCACACAGCATGTGGCAGTCATCTCCTTGCAGGGGACAGTCCCGATCATCCCTAACCAATCCAGCCACAGTAGGAGGAGACATAGTGTCTGGTCCCTGCTTTGAACGACTTCCTGAATGAATGAAGGACTGGGACTCAAGGTAAATTCTCAGTCAATAAAGCGTAGCTCTTCGTGGACCAGTTACTTTTGTGTTAATAACGACACAGGAGAATGGAGTAAGCAGGACATCTGTGGAATCAGATTATCTTCCCTTTTGGGGTGGGGATTGGAGTGCATGTTTCATATGACCCCTAATTCTGGAAACTCCTGATCAAAGCAGCTTGAAGGTTCATTACACACGTGTGGGTCACTCTGTTGCCCCATCAGCCACAGTTGTAGCCTCACAGTAGAAGTGGGGTCAAGAACCTTAGAGCAACGGTCAGGTCACTGAACATTTCCGAAGGACCAAGTGGAAATGTAGGCCCCGCAACTATGTGTCCAGACGATGGACTGTTGAATGAACTCAGGCTGCTAGTGGAGTCTCTGACACTGTGCCCGGAGCCCAGGTGTCTATGGAGTCAGGGACACCAGTACAGGTAGGAAAGGCGTGTCGAGTCCAGGGGAGGCTGTCAGCCTCACTCGGAGCTGCCCCTCGTGCATCCTCCTCACTCCTTGCTTGCCCCACCTCAGCTGTCTCTGCTCTTTCCCCCTGTCCTGCCTCTGCCTCCCTCACAGGCCTGGCACAGGCATGTCCATCAGCACCTATGACCCCTGCTTGTCCCTGTTGGTTCGCCAACAGAGCAGACGCTTACCCAGTGCTGTGGTATCTAGTCCCCGCTTTCTGTTCAACTCTCACTCCCTGCTCCCGGCTGCCCTGGCCTCCTGGCAGTGTCTGCCCCCCGCATTTATCCCCACTGTTCCCTCTTCCGCAATATCCTGACCCCAGATCTCTGCTGTGCTGACTCCTTTCCCCCTTCAAGTCTTTGTTAAAATATCAGCTCCTCAATGAAGCCCACCCTGGTTGCTCTGTTCAATACTGAGACTTGCAGCTTTCCCCCTTGCTGCCCACAGTACCAGTCCCTTACAGGACTTACATGTATCTGATCACAGCACCACCCCCTTCTAACACACTCTAGAATGTCCTGGGTTGTTATGAGGTAGGGTGCCTCCTACCCCTACACCTTCCCCTTTGGGGACAGTAAGTCCAGCACAGGGTTTTATGTGGGCTGGCCACTTGTATCCACCACAGAGAGCCAGGAAAAGCCTCGAAGAATATGTGCTGCCTGAAGCAATGCGCCTGCCTCCTTGCTAGACTGTGAGACCCCTGAGGGTCCTGTTCTTCTCATCCTCGGGGCAGGCTCTCCCTCCAGACAGGGACAGGGCCTCAAGTTGCGGCTTCCTCAGTTTCAGCCACACCTCCAGCCCAGCAGCTCTGTGACCTGGGACTCAGGAGTCACCTGGCTTCCCTTCAAAGTGTAAACGCCTGTCTTTAAAGGAATGTAGGTATTTTCAATGTTTAGACTTTACTTTGGGCCTCAAGTTTTTTGGCACCCACATTGAGTATGAATTGTTGTGGCTTCTGAAACACGAGTTCACAATTTTTGATGAATTTGGTTGTGCCAATGTGAAACAATGTGAAACATACTGGAGTGTGAAGTCAAGTGGGCCTTAGGAAACATTACTGTGAACAAAGCTGGTGGAGTTGACGGAATCCTGGCTATTTCAAATGCTAAAAGATGACGCTGTTAAAGTGCTGCACTTAATATGCCACCAAATTTGGAAAACTCTGCAGTGGCCACAAGACTAGAAAGGTCAGTTTTCATTCCAATCCTAAAGAAGGGTCATGGCAAGGAATGTTCAAACGACTGCACAACTGCACCCATTTCAGATGCTAGCCAGGTCATTCTCAAAATCCATCATGTTAGGATTATACAGTATGTGAACAAACAAGTACCAGATGTACAACGTGGATTCAGAAAAGGCAGAGGAACCAGAGATCCAACTGCCAACATCCATTGGATCACAGAAACCGCAAAGGAATTCCAGGAAAAAATTCATTAACTATGCTTCACGACCTACATAATTACGATGGTGTGATCACTCACCTAGAGCCAGACATCCTGGAATGTGAAGTCAAGTGGGCCTTAGAAAGCATCACTACGAAGAAAACTAGTGGAGTTGATGGAATTCCAGTTGAGCTATTTCAAATCCTAAAAATGATGCTGTGAAAGTGCTGCTCTCAATATGTAAGCAAATTTGGAAATCTCAGCAGTGGCCACAGGACTGGAAAAGGTCAGTTTTCATTCCAATCCCAAAGAAAGGCAATGTTAAAGAATGCTCAAACTACCGCACAATCACACTCATCCCACACGCTAATAAAATAATGCTCAAAATTCTCCAAGCCAGGTTTGAGCAATACGTGAACTTCGAACTTCCAGATGTACAAGCTGGTTTTAGAAAAGGCAGAAGAACCAGAGATCAAATTGCCAACATCCACTGGATCATGGAACAAGCAAGAGAGTTCCAGGAAAACATCTATTTCTGCTTTATTGACTATGCCAAAGCCTTTGACTGTGTGGATCACAATAAACTGTAGAAAATTCTGAGAGAGATGGGAATACCAGACCACCTGACCTACCTCTTGAGAAACGTGCATGCAGGTCAGGAAGCAACAGTTAGAACTGGACATGGAACAACAGACTTGTTCCAAATAGGAAAAGGAGTACATCAAGGCTGTATATTGTTATCCTGCTTATTTAACTTATATGCAGAGTACATCATGAGAAACAATGGGCTGGAGGAAGCACAAGCTGGAATCAAGATTGCCAGGAGAAATATCAATAAACCCAGATATGCAGATGACACCACCCTTATTGCAGAAGGTGAAGAAGAACTAAAGAGCCTCTTGATGAAAGTGAAAGAGGAGAGTGAAAAATTTGGCTCAAAGCTCAACATTCAGAAAACTAAGATGATGGCATCTGGTCCCATCACCTCCTGGGAAATAGATGGGGAATCATTGGAAACAGTGACAGACTTTATTTTTTTGGGCTCCAAAATCACTGCAGATGGTGACTGCAGCCATGAAAGTAAAAGACGCTTACTCCTTGGAAGGAAAGTTTTGACCAAACTAGACAGCATCTTAAAAAGCAGAGACATTACTTTGTCAACAAAGGTCCATCTAGTCAAGGCTATGGTTTTTCCAGTGGTCATGTATGGATATGAGAGTTGGACTATAAAGAAAGCTGAGTGCCAAAGAATTGGTGCATTTGAGCTGTGGTGTTGAAGAAGACTCTTGAGAGTCCCTGGGACTGCAAGGAGATCCAACCAGTCCATCCTAAAGGAAATCATTCCTGGGTGTTCATTGGAAGGATTGATGTTGAAGCTGAAACTCCAATATTTTGGCTACCTGATGTGAAGAGCCGACTCATTGGAAAAGACCCTGCTGCTGGGGAAGATTGAGGGCAGGAGGAAAAGGGACCAACAGAGGATGAGATGGTTGGATGGCATCATTGCCTCAATGGACATGGGTTTGAGCAAACTCTGGGATATAGTGAAGGACAGGAAAGCCTGGCATGCTGCAGTCCACAAGGTTTTAAAGAGTCAGACATGACTGAGCCACTGAACAACAATGTGAAATGTTTCAATCCCTGATAGCTCAGCTGTGAAAGAATCCTCCTGCAATGCAGGAGACCATGGTCCGATTCCTGGGTTGGGAAGATCCACTGGAGAGGGGATGGGCTACCCACTCCAGTATCTTGGGCTTCCCTTATGGCTCACCTGGTAAAGAATCTGCCTGCAATGCAGGAGACCTGGGTCTGATCCCTGGGTTGGGAAGATTCCCCTGGAGAAGGGAAAGGCTAGGGAAGGGAAAGGAAAGGACCTCACACTATGGGTCACAAAACCCAAATATCAATGATACCCTCGACCAGATATGGACCAAGGAAATAGCAGCTGGCAGACCTCACTGCACTGGACACCCAACACCAAACAATCCACCAAACTGAAACTCTAGAGACTCAATAACTGAGGCAAGACACATGAAATCAGCAGAGATGAAATTCGAATACAGGCCGACATGCATTTTAGCAACTTCATAAGCTGCCATGGAGAAATCCAACTGCACAGACCACTGGTATGGTGAACGCATACAGCTCTTTCACAGTGTTCCATGAAGCCACCACAAAGAAACCTCAGACCTTGGTACCCCGCATCCTGCAAACCCCAAAGTTCACAGCCTAAGGCATAGTAAACCCCTCAAGGGTTCAGCACCCTCAATCCCTGGTTCACAGACTTATCTCCAGGTCAGAGATGGCACACTCAGGGTGCAGAGCCACCGATGGGTCAGATACCTCCCATGCTTTGACAAATACACTTTGTGATGTCACAACCAAGGGTATGGACACCCAGGGTATTCACGTCCCCTGAAATACCTATGTGGATCAATCCTAGTTGTGGACTTGAAGCTCTTCTAAGGAACTGGACACAAGGTGTCCAGCCTCCTGCCAAAACCTCCAACCCTACAAATGCTACCCAGATGCCAGTAAGGCACATTCACTCCCCTGCCCCACTGAGGCCAGTGTGAACTGGTGAAACACCTTTGCAGGGGTCTGTGGCAGCACCCATCAGAATTTACATTCCATCCTGCCCTTATCCTCAGCAGCATTTGCCTTCATGAAAGAGGACAAGTGTCAGTCCTATTCTGTGATGCCTCCTTGGCGTTTAGAACAGCGTCAGGCACATGCACATAGTAGGTACTCCACAAATGTGTGTTTAGCCAAGGAAATCTTTGATCCAGCGGTCTCCCTGCTGTGAATGTGCCTTAAGGAAATATTCCTACATGCTCAGAGATGTGTGTACAATAACAGCAAATTTCTAGGGGAAACTCTAGTGCCCATTGATAGTCAGCGACAATTTACTTAAATTTTCATTAATTTCATTCAACTGGTTTTGTCATTTTCAGTGTACAAATCTTACACCTCCTTGGTTAAACTAATTCCTAAGTTCTTTTTATATTGTAACTGGAATTTTCTTACTTATTAGGAGTATTCACCACTAGTATGGAAATACAGTTGAGTTTTGTATATTGAAGCTGGTGATGATTTCACGGGTGAGTACACAGCTTTTTACATGTCACACATACCACAATAAAGTGGTTTAAGAAAAAAAATGAAAGCAAAGTAACGGTATGCCCAAATTAAAAAAAAAAAATTTAGGGAATGTGTTGGTAGAACTGGCTTACAAGAAAAACTAAAGGAAGTTCTTCATGCTATAATAAGTGAATTCAGATGTTAATCTGAATCCATGTAAAAAAGCAAAGAGCACAGGTAAAGGTAATTATATGAAGAAAAATTCTTTATGGACACATATTTCCCTCCTTTCTTCCTGTATTGAAAAAGCAACTGTCTAAAACAATATCACACAATTTATTGTTGTGAAAGCAGTAGTTGCTCAGTCATGTCTGACTCTTGGCAACCCCGTGACTGTAGCCTGCCAGGCTCCTCTGTCCATGGGATTCTCCAGGCAAGAATACCGGAGAGGTTAGCCATTCCCTTCTCCAGGGATCTTCCTGACCAAGGGATTGAACCCACGTCTCCTATATTGCAGGCACATTCTTTACTGTCTGAGCCACCAGAGAAGCCCAATTATCGTTGGGCCAAGAACATATGGAATGTAATATATTTGCAGTAGCAGCACAAAGGAGGTGGTTTGGAGCAAAGTTGTATTAGGTAAGGAAACAAATCTGGATGGTGTCAAATCCATACAAACACATGCAAAGTATCAGAAATCATGACCAAGAGGGTGAATATAACAGAAGTTATAGATACCTGATATCCTGCCATATATCAGCTTTTCATCACATAACGTTATATATAATGTAATAATAATAAGAATGTATTAATGGGCTTACCCTTTATAGATTTATGATATATGTGACAATATGAGGAAAAGAGGGAAACCTGAATAGAGCGATATAGGAGTAATGTTTCTGTATCTCATTAGCATTTGTGTAAATTTCAAGCTGATTGTGATAAAGTAAGATGTTTATAGTGGCATACAGCTAAGGAAACAACTTAAAAGTAGTGGAAAATCAGTAAAGGGTTTAAAATGCTACATTGGAAAATATCCATTGGATGGAAAAGCAAGCAGTAAAATGAGGACCATAGAACAAAATGACATGAGACAGAAATATACATTGGCAGATGTAAGTCCGTATCAACAATAAATGTAAATAGATAAAACAATCCAACCAAAAGGCAGACACTGCGAGAACAGTTAAAAAAACATCCATGTGTATGTGGTCTACAGAGGACACAGTTTAGATTCTAAGATACAGAAATTACCATGTATGTGTGTGTGTGTTCAGTCGCTCAGTCGTGTTTAACTCTACCTGCCAGGACCCCTCTTCATGGACTTTTCTAGGCAAGAATACTGGAGCGGGTTGCTATTTCCTACTCCAGGGGATCTTCCAGAGCAAGGGATTGAACCTGATTCTCCTGCATTGGCAGATGGGTTCTTTACCACTAGTGCCACCTGGGAAGCCTTATATGACCCAGCAATTCTACTCTTGGCAGTTTTCCCAAGAGAAATGAAAACATGCTCCCACAGTGGGCGGCACTCAAATATTCCACACGTGTATTCCTAAGAGCCAAATGTAGAAACAACCCAGTTATTCAACAACTGGTATACAGATGAAAGAAAAAGAAAAGTGTATACCTGTACAAAGGAATCCTACACGATAATAAAAAAATAAAAGTAACTAATGCATGTAAGAGCAAGGATGTGTCTCAACTGTGCAAATGAGAGAAACCAGACACAGAAGGCTACATATTGTATGATTTCATGTCAATGGATTTCTGGAAACGGCACAACTATTAGCACAGAAATGTATCTGTGGTTGCCAGGGTACAGGAGTGGAGGAAGGAGTCGGATGGCAAATACCCCAAGGGAGCATTTTTGAACATTGAGACGTTTTCTACGTTTTGATTGTGGTAACATTTACACCACGGTATACATTTGTCAAACATCTACAAATGGTAATACGTTTAAGTGTTGGCTTTTATTGTATAGAAATTATACCACAATACTTTTTTTAAAGGAAAAGGAAATTTTAAGTATTTAAATACTGGTTATTGTATCCATATAGACCATGAGCTCAAAAACATAAAAATCTAATTTGGAATTCTTCCCAGACCTGGACAACTTCCAGAATTCACCATGACAGTTTTGTACTTTATGACAGGAAACTTGGTCTTAACCATGTTTACGATTCCCTCTCCCTCACCTCAAGTCCAAATTCTTGCTGAGTTCTGTCCATATTACTTCGTAAACGTCTAATGCATCTGCTTTCTCTAAAACATCTACTTCTGTGTCATTGACTACGCTAAGACCTGTGACTGAGTGGAACACAACAAATAGAGAAAATTCTTAAACAGAGGGCAGTGCCAGACTACTCGACCTGTCTCCTCAGAAACCTGTATGGGGGCCAAGAAGCACCCGTTAGAACCAGAGTAGGAACAAATGACTGCTTCATAATTGGGGAAGGAGAACAGGAAGGCCATGTATTGTCATGCTGCTTATTTAACTTATACGCAGAGTACATCATGCAAAACGCTGGACTGGATGACTCAAAAGCTGAATGAAGATTGCTGGGAGAAATCTTGACAAGCTCAGGTACACAGATGATACCAGTCTAATGGCAGAAAGTGAAGAGGGACTAAAGAACCATTGGATACGGGTGAAAGAGGAAAGTGAAAAAACTGGCTTAAAACTCAACTATTAAAACACTAAGATCATGGCATCTGGTCCTATCACTTCATGGCAAATAGAAGGGGGATAAGTGGAAGCAGTCCATCCTAAAGGAGATCAGTCCTGGGTATTCATTGGAAGGGCTGATGTTGAAGCTGAAACTCCAATACATTGGCCACCTGATGTGAAGAACTGACTCATTTGAAAAGACCTTAATGCTGGCAAAAATTGAGGGCAGGACAAGGGGATGACTGAGGATGAGATTGTTGGATGGCATCACCGACTCAATGGACATGAGTTTGGGTGAACTCCGGGAGTTGGTGATGGACAGGGAGGCCTGGAGTGCTTCGGTTCAAGGGGTCACAAAGGGTCGGACATGGCTGAGCGTCTGAACTGAACTGAAGTGGAAGCAGTGACACATTTCATTTTCTTGGGCTCAAAAATCACTGCAAATGGTGATTGCAGCCATGAAATTAAAAGACGCTTGCTCCTTGGAAGGAAAGCTATGACAAACCTAGCTTACATGAATTCTCAGGCACTTCAGTAGTGTCTGGCTCTTTACGACCCCATGGACAGAGGCCCACACGGCTCCTCTGTCCAGGGTATTCTCCACATGAGCATACTTGAGTGGGTTGCCATGCCCTTCACCAGGGGATCTTCCTGACCCAGGGATTGAACCCATATCTCCTAAGTGTGCTGCGTAACAGACAGATTCTTTACTGCTGAGCCCCCAGGGAAGACCATGACAAACTTAGACACCATATTAAAAAGCAGAGCTATCACTTTGCTGACAAAGGTCTGTAGAGTCAAAATTATGGTTTTTCCAGTAGTGATGTACAGATGTGTGAGTTGGGTCATTAAGAAGGCTGAGTGCCAAAGAATTGATGCTTTTGAATTGTGGTGCTAGAGATGAGCCTTGAGAATCCCTTGGACAGCAAGGAGAACAAACCCGCCAATCCTAAAGGAAATGAACTCTGAATATTCACTGGAAGGACTGATGCCGAAGGTGCAATACTTTGGCCACCTGATGGGAATACCTGACTCTTTGGAAAGGACCCTGATGCAAAAAGATTGAAGGCACGAGGAGAAGGGGGGGACAGAGCGTGACATGATTAGATAGCATCACCATCCCAATGGACATTAATTTGATCAAAGTCAGGGAGATAGTGTAGGACAGAGGAGCCTGGCATGCTGCAGGCCATGGGTAGTAAATAGTTGGACACGACTGAGCGACTGAACAACCACCACCACCACCACCTTACCTTTGAGCTTCCCTAAGCTGCAAGAGCCCCACTCTAAGCAGGGCGAAGAAGCTTTCTGTGTCTGTCAGTGGTAAAGGCTGAGACTTAAGTCTTCACACACTCAGTGCCCCCTGCTTAGGTGATGATGGGTCCTTAGAATGCTCATCACACCCTCCCAGAGCTCAGACCAGGGAGCCTTCTCATGACAGTAATGGAGCACCTACCCAGGTACAGATATGGGATTTGGAGCTGTTTACCCCCCTCTCCATGTGCTTTCTCCCTTTACATTCATTTGCACATTTCTTCTTGAGTCACCGAATCCAACTCCGCTCATCCCCACCTGGTAACTCTAACAAGCTGCACCTGCATCTCTATCAGGGCACACGTACCCCCTGCACTATGTATTTTCCTTCTCTCCCTTCAGAATCTCTAGACTCCCAGACACCACCCTCAAAAGGGGCAGTGATGCAGGGGAGGTTGTGACTCTCATCCACAGCCTGGGTCAAAGCACGACTGTGTTATATATAACCTCTTTCACTCTTAGAATGAACCTTATCTTCTAGCTTTCCTCCTGCTTCTTGGCCACCCTGCTCACCGTTTTGCTTTGCTTTTCCCTTAGGTCCATTCCCTGTGTTTCTCCTTTGCACTTCTTTTCTGTTTATGTGTCTGTCTGGCCCACCAGTGTGATATTCCCATCATCCACCTCACATCACTGGTCTTGTTATTTCAAGCATTGCAGACACGTCCTGAGACATGCTAGTAATCAATATGTGTGTACTCAGTGAAGGGATATTTTTAATGAGTGACAGGAAAAGGATCTCCTCCATGTAGGAGTCAGTATATAGGTGTCATATTTGTAGCACCATACATAGTCTTGTGTGTTGTTCCAGACACTGTAGGAGTGTGACTCTGTCTTGGTGCCCTGGTGCCCTTGCATGTCCCCACTTAGGCTACGTAGGCAAGGTTAAACTGCAGGCTGACTTGAACCTTGTCAGAAAACCTCCTGATTGCTCTTGCAGCAAGGGGAGATAAGCAGCCTGATGAAGAGCTGCTATGAGGCCATTTCTCACCTGCCTCCTTATACAGCTGGAGGTGACACAAAGTTGTTACTCATCCACCTCTGGTTTCAGTTGAACATAGGATGGTCTCCCTAGTCCCAGCTGAGAGTACAGCTGTGGACTGCAGAGCTGCTCAGTGCCATAGGGCACAACTGTGGGCTCCTTCGTGGCAGAGACCCACCACCTGTACTGCCTGTTACTGAGGCCTTCCAATTCAGTGTCAAACCGCGGGACTAGGGACAAGGCAACTGACACCAGGGTCATATTGCTTCTGCACTGTCTGTAAGGTAGAATCAGAATCCATTCGGGTTCATTGTCTCCTTACTGGCCAAGTCCGTAGAAGGTGACAAGCCAAACTAACAACTGCAGCGGTGCCTTGAGGCCCTGTAGCTCCTGCGCTGTGACTTAGGGACTGGCTGCCTGACTACGTGACAGAGTCTGGTGTTGAGTTGTGTGATGTTGTGTGACCAGAAAACTGGCTTATTTTCTCATCACACACAGCAAGGAGCACAGTTTTCACTACATATTATGACTTAGGGTAGCCTTGTCAGTCCTAATTAACAAACCAACCTTACAATGGATGCCATGTCTGATACCAGCTATTGAATCTGCTATTGAATCAATATATTTATTTAAACAAAATATGTTTCTGAAGTCCAGTTCATTTTAAAAGCTAACCTTATAGTCTACTTGAAATTCAAAATCTGTATCACTTGTGAGAGAATTGTAATTGTAAATGTTTAAATGAAAAAATGGGGTAGAATAAACCAAATCCATTTGCAACGTAATGCCTACTTCACGTTATCTTGTTTATTCTTCATAACAAATATTTACTGTAAACTTGTAATTTCCACTTTAGAAATGGGGAAACAGATCCAAAGGATGTAAATACCTTTCTCACCTTCACTCAGTATGTGTTAGAGCCAGTACTGATACTCTGAGTTATGTCACGTGCTGTGCATACTTGCTCAGTCGTGTCTGACTCTTTGCGACCCCATGGACTGTAGTCCGTCAGGCACTTCTATCCATGGGGATTCTTCAGTCAAGAATACTGGAGTGGGTTGCCGTGGCCTCCTCCAGGGGATCTTCCCAACACAGGGATCAAACCCAGGTCTCCAGCAGTGCAGGCGGATTCTTTACTGTCTGAGCCACCAGGGAAGCCCAGTTATGTCATGTCATAGCCAATAAGGAGACAGAGCAGATAAGACTGAAGTCATTTTGTCTCAGGAAGTTCCCCTCATTCCTTTCCCTTTTCTTCTAGCTAGGATCTAATCTTGTCAGACAGCTCCATGACCTAGGGGCTTTTTCACATGCTTTTTGGTAAGTTGGGATACACTTATTTAAGTTTCATGGTAGATTTGAATCTCCCATTTTCAAACCTGTAGGACCTGGATTTTCATACCTCTGTAAGGGCACAACAGCTGCTATTTATAATCCCCTGTTATTCGCTAAGCAAAGTGAAGTCTGAATAGGTCCTTTGTTGCAGATATATATTTTTTTGGTGCATGAGGATGCATATGGGGGCTCAGAGATGTAAGCGTTTTGTTATTATGTTAATAATAAGGATATAAGGGAGGAATCAGACAGCTGGAGGACTTCCCTGTAGCTCAAACGGTGAAGAATCTGCAGGAGACCAGGGTTCGATCCCTGGGCTGGGAAGATCCTCTGGAGAAGGGAATGGCAATCCACTCCAATATTCTTGCCTGGAGAATTCCATGGACAGAGAATCTAGCGGGCTACAGTTCGTGGGGTCGCAAAGAGTCGGACACGACTAAGTGATTCACACATACACACACACACAGACACTCACTCACAGACAACTGGAGGGCTTCTGACATCTGGTGACTATCAAGCCAATGGAGGACGTCATGGAGAAGAAAAGATGTTTGTGGCTGTTCTCTCCCTGCACCCCAAAACCCTTGGAAGGCAAGTCAGAAATGTGTGAAAGATATGCTGTGCCATTTGCCATGCAATTGGACAGCAGTTCTTTTCCTGTCTCCCTACAACCTTTAACAATGGCTTTGGCATTCCATTTCTCTATAGGACAATACAAATATATTAAGTTTTTAAAAATGTTTCTCTGTCAATGATTTCATCAGGGACACCATATGAGATTTGGGTGGCACATTTTGTAAACCCATTTATTCAAGAGAAGACCAAAGGCTTTTATGAATTTTTTATGTGTGGGTATATATATGTATGTATATGCATGAACATGTAGATTACACCTAAAGAATATGTTATGACCCAATTTTTTTTAACCCTAGAAGTGCAAGGGTGGTTTACATGTGTAAGGTTACCAATGCAATTCACCACATTAATAGAAAAATGGAGGGAAAACAATCCTATGATCATCACAATTGATGCAGTATAAGTGTTTGATGAAAATTAATCTATATTCAAGACAGCAAACTAGGAATAGAATGGAACTTACTCTGATAAAGTATATCTACAAAAAAGCAACGTAAACAGGTTGAAATGAAGAAGATTTTTCATTTCCTATTGGGAAAAATGCCATTTATCCCCTGCTTTAGTCAAGACTATTCTGGCTAGGTTTGTTCAATGCTGCAAAATGAGGACAGGTTTAAGGTTTAAGCCAGTAGAAACTGTTGATATTCAAATATAATAGTATATTTTGAAAAGCAAAAATAATCTACATCTAAATTTGTGGAATTAATATGCATATTTAGAGGAATTGTTGGACAGAAAATCTATATATGACATTCTATCTCTACATACATCCTCAACTAGACAATAAAAATCACAAACCATGAATTTTCAATAATATTAAATACCCGGGGATAAATTTAACAAAAAATGTGCAAGTAGAAAATGAAACTTTATTGACCAAACTTTAATAGTCAAATACACAACATAAGAACAGCATAGATGGTTTCAGTTTATCTTCTTTCAAGCAAATGGTTGCCCTTCACCTATAATATAAACATTAAAAAAGTCACTTAGCAGAACTTTATTTTGATGACAGAAGAGGTATACAAAGTTCACTGCAGTTGTAGTTTTATAAAACGGACTAAAACAGGAACACTAAGGGCGACCTTTGGCTTACCTTCAGTTAATCCTCTATAGAGACTTTATAGACTTTCCAGGCACATTACCAGTATTTTTAAAAACACACTACTCTTCCTAGTTATACAAGAAAAGAAGGACACTGAGTTCAGAACAAATGAAATCAACGGAACCTATCAGAAGGTAGTTTTCAGTAGAAGGCAAAACTGTGTACACATTCAGTAAAATATGTAACAACAAAAAGCACCCTAAGGAGAACAAAATACACAAAAACTGAAACAAAAAATCCCAAAAAAGTATCATTTAAATGCGTTGGTTTGAAATAATATTCCGAATATATGATACCTAAACAATTGTTCTGTTACTGCTTAAGTAAATAAAAAGGCCAGTATTACATTTGTTTCTTCTCTACTGTCGAAAACTAGACATTTTCATTTGTCCTACTTTATCCCTGATACGGTTGTTTTAAGTCGGTTAACCATTTGTCCCCTTTTTTACCTGTGGCCCTCATGTAATTCTAAATGTTTCTTTTCACCCTGGAAAGCATTCCAGTTGGTATAATACATTATATGGTGACACTAATTTTAAGTCATTACTATCACTGGCGACATGGGGACATCAAAATGTGAAGCAGAAATAGGATTGTTTCTCACAGCCACAGCAAAAAAAGGAAAGAAAGAAAAAAGGAGAGAAGAAAAGGGAGAGCAAGAGGGAGTATGAGTGAGAGAGAAAAGCAAGTAGGAAGAGAGAAAAAATCTGGAAAAGCAGATTTTTTTGTTTCTAAATGATAATGGCTTTTGAGAGAAAACGGACCAATTTCAAAAGTTCATCCATGGTATTTGTGATGTTTAGTTATTTAGTTACTGTGGGGTATGTTAAATAATATTTGTTTTTCTACCCTACTAGCCATTTCATCAATATTCTGAAAATATTTGAGTTCCAGATTATACTGTTTTAATTCTGTAATATACTAACTGTTAGTGTCTTGTTCATATTTCTAATTATGAGTACTTGGGCTTTGTCCATTTGCTTCACAATGATGCAACCTAGAGGAATGGACTGGCAGTTTGGGGTTGGCAGATACAAACCATTACATTCAGAATGGATAAACAACAAGGTCCTACTATACAGCACAGGGAACTAATGTCCAGTCTCCTGTGATAAATCACAACGGAAAAGAATATTGAAAAATGTGTGTGTATGTATATATATATATATTAAAAATTATGTAAACTAGCACATTGTCTTTATTAGTTGAGTTTATTTTCCTCTTCCTAACACTTCATACCTGTCTTTTAATACGTATCTTTTTCTTTTTCCCTTAGGTTTATTCTGTTGCTCTTTTTCTTACCTTTTATATTGGATGTAGGATTTTATATTTATGTACCTTGTAATTTATGTATTTTTCTTTTTAAATACCACACATATTTAGGGCTAAGATTTTTCTATGAGAACATTTTAATCATGTTATGTAGTTACTTGAAAGTCGTCTGGAAGTTGTATTTTCATCTAATTGTTAAAATGGAATGGAAAAAAAATGTAAAGTTAAAATATTTAGAAGGCTAATACACAGTAAATTCTTCCTTAACTATGAAGTTCCTCCTTTAAAATCAGAACCATGCACTTCATTGTCAGCAAGTTCGCGGGAAGAACTAGAGTTACAATTTTTGGCCTTCAAAACTTTTTAAACTCATGTATCAAAGAGGAAAAATAACATACTTGATATGGTTAGAGATGATTATATCATGAGGCTCAGATTTTTATTAGTTCTTTAAGAGTGAGAGTGGGGTATATGGCAAAACCTTCATAGTATTGTAAAGTAATCATCCTCCAATTAAAATAAGCAACCTCCCCCCGCCCAAAAAAAAGACCAAACGTGGGGGCAGGTAGTGTGCTTAGCATATGTATCTTACTCACACCTGCCTTGAATATCACTGACTAAATGCACTCTCTCAACTTGATCAGCCACAGAAACAGGAAACTAGACTATCTTTGGCCGTTTATTATTCAGTTGTTTCATGCTTCCCTGGGGAAAGGATTTAAAATGCAACTATTTTTTAAAGAGCTAGAGAATTCAGAATTTGAGAGAGTTTAACATACATCAAGCAGAATGTTGGCTCATTTTCTTTTATAAAAAATTAATTAATTGATTTTAATTGGAGACTAATTACAATATTCTGGTGGGTTTTGCCATACACTGACATGAATCAGCCACAGGTGTACATGTGTCCCCCGTCAGAAAATGAAATCTCAATTCCCCTGTTATAATTTGACTCAAGATGACATTTTATGATAAATACATCATACAAAACAGAGTATTCTTGTATGCATTCCATCAAAGAGAATCAGAGAATGCAGAAATTAGCATTGAAAGATCAGCATCTTCGTGTATCTGTTCTGAATTCACAACTTACATGAGTAAAGTTGAGTTTAGAAGTTAAGGGATTTCACAGAATCACACACATTATGCTAAAGCTGGTACTAGAACCTACTTGGATGCCTAAGCATATTTCATATAAACGGATATTTATTACAAATGCATTCCATATTTGCTACAAGCAGAAATTATAAAAGAACCTGAAAATTATTAGCTATTGCTTAAAGTACTTATACTCAAGAGAAGAAAACAGTTCCCTATTTTCAATTCGATATGGCTTTGATCCTGTCTGTTTCTTTATTTGAAAGTCTGTAAGTCTTTCAAATAAAGAAACAGACAGGATTCAGGCATCTGGGGTCTGAACTATCTTTCAAAGAATATGTGAACTCTATTATTAAAATAATAGTAATGTTCCCTGTATATCAGTAAAGATATAATATTCTGAAAAACAGAAACCACATAAATTACTTTCTGAATGGATGACATACCTGCTTCTGGCATTTCAACAGGCTCTGTATTTGATGCAAACTCCTCCCTGACATCAGGACCATCTCCACCTTCACCCCCAGTCTTTGCCAGAGCCAATTGCTGGAGAGCAGCTTCCAGGCCAGAATCTTTAAAAAAATGCATCAATTCAGCTGTAAAGCATACAATATAAACAAGGCAATGATGATCTTCATTCCCTCGGTGTTATGAATTAAAAGCCTTAGGTTAGTATGCTAAAAATGTGATGAATAAGAACCTCAGGAGCATTCTTCTGGGAATGTTTTGCTGGAGAAAAAGGAAAGCAGAATTTTCCAAATGTTATTACCATTTTCCTTTTCCAGGGTTGTCCTCAGACAACTTAGTTGCCCCCTTCTCTTTGTCTTGAAAACAAGGGAAAATTTGAGCGACCACACTGACCTGCAAACTATACTCTCCTCAGGTTTTTAGGAACTGTCTGAAGTCCTTTTCTAATGTTTCCTTTCCTCTTCTTACTGGTTATGTCTTAAGGCATGACGCACAGATACACTTTACCTTCAAAGGGATCCTTCTCCTCTTCTTCATCACAATTCACTGGATCCTCTCCATGTACTTCTTCCTTTCTAGGTGTGATATCCTGAATCTCAGCTGGTGGTTCCGCTTGTTGAGGTTGCTCAACACTGGGCTGCTGGTCCTAGTAGAGAGTGCATGCAAATAAAAACTTTTGTTGTTAATACATGTAATAGCATAAATATACATAATACATAGATATATCTGATCATAAGTAAAACTAACAACATTTTCCCAACACAATTCTATGTACTTACTTTTAATAAAGTTACTCTTCCCACAGAGAAGAGTTAGCTCCCATAAGAGTTACCCAGGATGACTTTGGAAGTTATTTAAATCTATGTTGGGATGGAAGCATGCAGCCTGTTGTTAACGAGCAGGAGGAGGGAGTCACTGGGCACATTTCCAGGGAATTTAACAGTATAATCATCCAGGCAACGCCGGACTATAATATATCTGGATCAATGTTCCTTCCTATGACAAATCTCACCCTTTACAAGCATGGAAGACCTTTATCACCACATCTGTACTACTTAACATCATTTTCTCAAAAATTAACTTGTGCTAATAGAAAACACCAAATGGTAAGGTTACTCACAACCACAGGTTCATCCACCTGGGAGCAATCTTGCTTTGTAGGTCCCAATGTTGATGCCACTTGCCCACTCATATTTCTCCCTGAAAGCAGAATATTGTGATTTAGAAAATGTATTTAAGAGTACAGCTGTATTTGATCACTTTTATGACCTTATGTTGACTTGTTTTTTTTTTTTTTTAATGTGAACATACTTTCAAAAGAAAACTCTGGTTAAGTATGAGTGTACATGCATTTCAATTACACCAAATACAGTCTTTTGCAAAGCCATTTGTGTCTTTGCGAAGCTGGCAGAGAAATCACCTTAAGGTACACAACAAGGCTGAATTTTTGTGAGGACATTTGATTTCACAACAGACTTCTCCATCATGAAGATCTTTAGTGAAATACTCCTAGGAATTCAAAAGCTCAGGACTATTGCTCATGTCACACTCCTATTCACCAGACCTATTTTCCCCAACTCCCTTGGAATTCAGTTGGAACACGAAGAAAGGCTCAGTCTTTACAGCCTGACTATGGCGATTTTCTCAGTATCTGGGGCTGAGGTGAGGCTGCATACAGAGCAACCGGTCCACTCTCTCTTGGCACCTTACCACAAAACCCGCGATACAGTCACAACCCCACTGCGGTCCGGTTTCTAGGCCTTTCCTTAATCGCCCACCCCAACCCCTGCCCAGGTCCCACTGCCGGCCCCAGATTCTGTGCTCTGTCGTCAGTTTCAGGGCCCCAATGAACCAAATATCTCAAATAGCACCCCCAAGTCTCCCCCCACCATCATCCTACCCCCTGCCCTCCTCTGCCCACTGCCCTTCCTCTCCTGCCCCCAAGGCACGAAGTATGGCCTCGCAACACTTGTGAGGAGAAAGATGACTACCTTGAGGGCCTTCCTCCTCAACGGCCCTAGATCACACTGCCCAACCCGCGCGAAACTCACTGGCTCCCCCTCACACGCACACGCACTTAAATGCCAGACAGGATAGACCTGTGAACCCACCTGGTGAGTTCAAATAGTGAGAAAGAACCGGGACTGAATAAACAGACCCGTCTCAGGCCCAACGCTCCCCACAGAACGCTCAGGAAGGCGTATGCGCACCAAGGCGCATGCGCAGCAACGGATGCGCACGCACATACTGCGCATGCTCACTGAGTTGGGCCTGTGCAGTGCAGGTTGCAGTTTTCCTGCAATTGAGGTAGAGTCCTGGAACCGCAGGGTCTCTGGAGGATGAGAAAGGGGCTTGAAGGCTATATTTTTTTCCTTGCAGTGCAGTCTTTCTTATGCATCCACAACCTGTGGTGATAGGTAGTCCCAGGTTACCCTTAGTGGAGAATGTGTCTCAGAAAGACAGTCATGACAGAAATAGATATTACTTTTTTAATACCTATTTTTATACGTTCTCTGATGAACCATTTCCTTCTCTGCTTCTGCATTTTCCTTCTTCCGTCATATTCCCAATGGCTTTACTCACTTCCATGGAATAAGTACGTAAATAGATGCCTCTGTTTACACTTTTTGCTTGGTGCACTGCACATTTAAATCTCTGAACTGGTAACTAGTTTCTCTGAATATACTTTTGGTTCCTATACAGTATTGTTCCTTTAGCATCGGACTTCACTTTCACCACCAGACACATCCACAGCTGGGTGTTGTTTCCACTTTGGCTTAGCCTTTTCGTTCCTTCTGTAGCTATTTCTGCACTCTTCTCCAGTAGCACATTCTTCTTATTCTATTATAGCAGGAATTTTCGTACTTACTAGGAGTTTTAATTTTACCCAAGAGAAAGGAAAACATGTTCACACGAGGACCTTTACTCAAATATTCTACTCATGTACTCCTAATAGCCAAAACTAGAAACAGCCCAACTATTGAACAACTGGTATATAGAAGAAAGAAAAACAAAAGAGCTTACTTGTACAAAAGAACACTGCACAGTCATTTTAAAAGGAACTATTAATGCATGTAACAGCAAGGATGCATCTCAGCTTTGCCAATGAGAGATGTCAGATGCAGAAAGCTATGTATTATATGATTTCATGTCAATGGATTTCTGGAAAAGCACAACTATAGGGAGAGAAATATATCTGTGGTTGCCAGGGTATAGGAGTGGAAGAAGGAGTCTGAATGCAAATAGCCCAAGGGAGCATTTTCAAACCAATGGGATATTTTCTACATTTTTATTGTGGTAGCATTTACACAATGGTATGCATATGTCAAAACTCGACAAACGGTAATGCTTTAAAGCATTGACTTCTATTGTATATAAATTATATCTCAATACTTCTCACTTTTTTAAAAAAGGAAAAGGATCTTTTAAGTATGTAAATACTGGTTATTGTATCCATCTAGACCTTGAGTTCATAAACATAAAAGTCTTATTTGAAATTCTTCCCAGACCTGGCCAACTTCCAGGATTCCTCAAGACACCTTTGTACCCTTATGACAGTACACAGAAACTTGGTCTTAACCAGGTTTACAATTCTGTCTCTTCACCTCAAGTCAACATTCTTGCTGAGTTCTGTCCATTTTACTTTGAAAATGTCCAATGCAACTACATTTTCCCATGTCCACCACATCTGCTCTAGTCCAAAGCCCCCCTCCATTTAATTGTCAACCCCCTTCTAACGGGTCTCTCACATTCACTCAGGGTGCCTGTCTCCCACTCACCGCCCTCTCCCTCCCTCTCTTACAGTTGCAGAACTGTTTATGACTTTCTAGATAAAGCCTACTGTCCTACACAAGAACTTGAAAGTATGGCCTAGCCCTTGCCCAGCTTGCTAACATCATGGAAAGTAGAGAATCTTCTTCTTGTCTCTCTTATTGGGCTTCATTCATACCCTCCAATTTCTCAAGCTTAGATTGTCCCATATTTCTGAAGCCTCCAGTTAGTAGACTCCTTCAAGCTAGCCTTCAACAGTATATGGAACAAGAACTTCCAGATATACAAGTTGGTTTTGAAGAGGCAGAGAAACAAGAGATCAAATTGCAGCCTTCATTAGATCATCAGGAAAGCAAGGGAATTCCAGAAACACATCTACTTCTGCTTCATTGACTAGACTACCTCAAGACCTCTGACTGTGTGGATCACAACAAACTGTGGAAAATTCTTACAGATGGGAGTACCAGACTAGCTGACCTGTCTCCTGAGAAACCTGTATGAGGGTTAAGAAGTAACAGTTAGAATAAAACATGGAACAACAGACTGTTTCAAAATTGGGAAAGGAGTAAGACAGGTTGTATAGAGTCACCCTGGTTATTCAACTTACATGCAGAGCACATCATGGGAAATGATGGGTTGGATGACTCACAAGCTGGAATCAAGTTTGCTGGTAGAAATATCAAGAAGCTCAGAAGGGCAGATAATACCACTTTAATGGCAGGAACTGAAGAGGATCTAAAGAACCTCTTGATGAGGGTGAAAGAGGAGAGTGGAAAGACTGGCTTAAAAGTCAACATTCGAAAATATAAGATTATGGCATCCAGTCCTATCATTTCACGGATAACAGAAGGGGGGAAGTGGATGCACGGACAGATTTAATTTTGGAGGCTCCAAAATCACCGTGCATGGTGATTGCTGCCATGAAATTAAGACACTTGATCCTTGGAAGAACAACCATAACAAAGCTAGTATGCATGCATGCTCATTGCTTCGTTGTGTCTGACTCTTTATGACCCCATGGACCGTAGCCTGCCAGGTGCCTCTGTCCATGGGATTCTCCAGGCGAGAATACTTTAGTGGATTGCCATGCCCTCCTCCCATGGGGCATGGCAAGGCACCTTCCCAGCCCAGGGCTGAAACCCATGACTCCTGCATCCCATGCATTGCAGGGAGATTCTTTTTTTTTTCCCCACTTTATTTTTTAATTGAAGGGTAATTGCTTTACAGAATTTTGTTGTTTTCTGTCAAACATCAACAAGAATCAGCCATAGGTACACCCATGCAGGCGAATTCCTTACCACGGAGCCACCAAGGAAGCTCATGTCAAACCTAGACAGCATAGTAGAAAGCAGAGACATCACTTTGCCGACAAAGGTCCATATAGTCAAAACTATGGCTTTTTCAGTAGTCATGTACAGATGTGTGAGTTCGATCATTAAGAAGGCTGAGTGACAAAGAATTGACGCTTTTGGTTTGTGGTGCTGGAGAAGACACTTGAGAATCCCTCGGACAGCAAGGATATCAAAACAGCCAATCCTAAAGGAAACCAACTGAATATTCACTGGCAGGGCCGATGCTGAACCTGAAGCTCCAATACTTTGGCCACCTGATGGGAAGAGCTGACTTACGGGAAAAGACCCTGATGCTGGTGATCAGGATGGGAAGCGTAATGCAGGTTATGCCCTGGTGACTGCTGAACAGGTTTTAGAAGCAAAATGTCTCCCCCAGGGAACCAGTGCTCAGTTAGCGGAACTTGTGGCTCTGAACCGAGCTCTGCTGCTGCTGCTAAGTCGCTTCAGTCGTGTCCTACTCTGTATGACCCCATAGACAGCAGCCCACCAGGCTCCCCCGTCCCTGGTTTTCTCCAGGCAAGAACACTGGAGTGGTTTGCTATTTCCTTCTCCAATGCATGAAAGTGAAAAGTGAAAGTGAAGTTGCTCAGTGGTGTCCGACTCTTTGCGACCCTATGGACTGCAGCCTACAAGGCTCCTCCATCTATGGGATTTTCCAGGCAAGAGTACTGGAGTGGGGTGCCATCGCCTTGTCCCGACCCAAGCTCTAGAATTAAGCAAAGGGCAGCGAGCAAATATCTACACTGATTCTAAGTATGCTATTTGACTTTACACGCTCATTCTGCAATATGGAAAGAAAGACAGTGTAAAAGGACAACAGGAGACCCTATTAAGCATTTCAGAGAGGTGCAGAGACTTTTGACTACTATATATTGTCCTAAAGGAGTAGCTGTTATGCATTGCAAAGGGCACAGCAGGGATGGGAATAAAGTACCTGAAGGTAATCAGCGGGCTGACTGTCAAGCAAGAAACGCGGCACTTTAGGAAACCCCTTCACTGCAGATGCCTTTGATCTGGACAGGTCCCGTGTAGCAGGAAAACCCACAATATACTGGGGAAAAATTAGAAAGATATGAGAAAAGAGGAGCAAAGATTACTGATAAAGGATGGCTACAGTCTGAGGATGGATGATTAATAATTCCTGAAAATACTCAATGGAAAATTCTTAAGGGTGTACACCAGAGTTTTCGTTTAGGTGTAGAGAGTACTTCAGGTCAGTTCAGTTCGGTTCAGGTGCTCAGTCGTGTCCGACTCTTTGTGACCCCATGAATCGCAGCACGCCAGGCCTCCCTGTCCATCACCAACTCCGGAGTTCACCCAAACTCATGTCCATCGAGTCGCTGATGCCACCCAGCCATCTCATCCTCTGTTGTCCCCTTCTCCTCCTGCCCCCAATCCCTCCCAGCATCAGGGTCTTTTCCAACGAGTCAACTCTTCGCATGAGGTGGCCAAAGTATTGGAGCTTCGCCTCAGCATAAGTCCTTCCAATGAACACCCAGGACTGATCTTTAGGATGGACTGGTTGGATCTCCTTGCAGTCCAAGGGACTCTCAAGAGTCTTCTCCAACACCATAGTTCAAAAGCGTCAATTATTTGGCGCTCAGCTTTCTTCACAGTCCAACTCTCACATAGATACATGACTGCTGGAAAACCCATAGCCTTGACTAGACGGACCTTTTTTGCCAAAGTAATGTCTCTGCTTTTTAATATGTATCTAAATTGGTCATAACTTTCCCTCCAAGGAGTAAGCGTCTTTTACTTTTGAAAGGTTGTTGCTGAAGGAAAAGACGCTGGGATTCTTGGCCTCCGGAGGAGAAGAATTCATTCCAGGGCCAGAGAGGAGGCTTGATCACTCAGAGCTTTTGTGTAATAAAGTTTTACTAAAGTATAAAGGAGATAGAGAAAGCTTCTGACATGACATCAGAAGGGGGCAGAAAGAGTACCCTCCTGCTAGTCTTCAGCTGGATGTTATATATAGTCACTAGCAGTCTGTTAATGAAAGAAAGGAATGTCTTAAAACTCAGAATGGTACCAGGCCCCTCAACCATAAGATGTATTTTGGGATAATCTTGTCACAAGAGGATTCATCCCTGGCCATAAAACGATTGACTTGAATGTTGTAGAAGGGCACATTACCATAAAAAATAGTTTCATTTACATAGATTAGGGGAATAATGTCTGAGTATAACATACTGGTTTATCAAGTAGGTTCTGAGCCATTAGGTGGAACCGACTTGAAGACAGAGTTTGGGGTAAATGCATAGTACATTAACAGAGCTTGAGACAAAGATTTCCATAAGAAAAATGCATTAACTCAAGGTTTGAGAATAGTTAACTTCAGGTGAAACCAGGTGTCATTATGGCAACAGAGTATTTTAAGAGAAACCTCCTCTAAAATTTGTATAGAGAAGGAAAAAAATATCGGTAGTTTGTTTCCTTCTGCCGCTTAAGAGAGATAAAAAATGTCTGACACTTGCAGCCTATTTCCTCCGTTTGGAGATCCCTGGCCTTCCTGCCTTTACCCTCTCTATTTCATGGTTGCAATCAGCATCTGCAGTGATGTTGGAGCCCAACAAAATAAAGTCTGACGCTGTTTCCACTGTTTCACCATCTATTTCCCATGAAGTGATGGGACCAGATGCCATGGTGTTCGTTTTCTGAATGTTGAGCTTTAAGCCAACTTTTTCACTCCCCTCTTTCACTTTCCTCAAGAGGCTTTTTAATTCCTCTTCACTTTCTGCCATAAGGGTGGTGTCATATGCATATCTGAGGTTATTGATATTTCTCCCAGCAGTCTTGATTCCACCTTGTGCTTCGTCCAGCCCAGCATTTCTTATGATGTACTCTGCATAATTTAAATAAGCAGGGTGACAATATGCAGCCTTGACATACACCTTTTCCTATTTGGAACCAGTCTGTTGTTCCATGTCCAGTTCTAACTGTTGCTTCCTGACCTGCATATAGGTTTCTCAAGAGAGTACTTACCAGATGGCTTCTCATTTGTTTGAAGGTAAAAAATGTAATGAAAAATTTAAAGGACATTATCAAAAGATGTTAAGTTTTTCACAAAAATAACCCAAATATTGAAAAGCTAGCAAAATCTGGATTACAACGAAGTCGAAAATATCCTGGAGAAGACTGGGAAACTGATTTTACTCATATGCCACAAGTTAATGGATATTCTTGCTCACAAGCTTGGGTGGATACTTTTATTGGATGGATTGAGGCTTTTCCCTGTCATAGAGAACAGGCTAAGGAGGTTAAAAGAATTTTAATCCATGAAGTTATCTCCAGGTTTGGGCTACCACAGAGGCTTCAGAGTGACAATGGCTCCGCCTTTAAAACGGCTCTAGCTCAGGGCATGTCTGAAGCTCGAGGAATAGAATGTCACGTACACTGTTCCTGGAGACCCCAATCCTCAGGAAAGGTTGAAACAGCTAACGACATTATCAAAAGACATCTGTGCACATTAACTCAAGAGACACAGGACAATTGGATTAAAGTCCTACCCATAGCTTTAATGAGGGCTGGGACTGCCCCCCAAAAGGAGGGGCTGTCCCCCTTTGAATGTATTTATGGAAGGCCTTTCTTATGCACAGACATTGTTATAGACCCTGAAGCCTTAGAATTAACTAATTATGTAACTCAGCTCTCAGCTTTTCAACAGGCATTAACGAAATTCTGGAAGGTGACTCCTGACCCAGCTTCTGAGTCAAGCAAGCCTCTATTTCAGCCAGGAACTGAGGTCCAGATAAAAACATTGGGATCTGGGGGCCAATCCCTCAAATCCCTCTGGAAATGCCCTTACCAGCTTATTCTTTCTTCTCCCACAGCTGTCAAAGTGCCAGGAAGTGATTCGTTGGTGCATCACACTCAAGTTTAAGAGGTGGCACCCTGACCAGAACTAAGTGACGTCATTTTATGTCTTTACTTTCTATGCTCTGACTTTGTACTTTTCAGATGGGCCTGATACTCTGTGTGAGCCTACTTCTGCTGACTCCAAAAATCCTGAGTTTGCCGTTTGATCCTCAAGACAATGCCGTCCTGTCCTGGGCTCACTCCTATGCTGCATTCCACAATCAGTCTAACTGCTGGGTGTGCAGAGTGCTCCCTTGTTCATCAGTGGAAGGCTTCCCATGGTGGACATTTCCACTTCAAGGAAAAGACTTTCTCCAAGTCTGCGAATACCTTCGACAACAATCGTATGTGATGCCTCTTCTTAATCTGATGACATCTAACAACCCTAAGATGGACTGGTGCAACACTTTGTACTTTAACTATGGACATAACGTGGCTTTTAATTTTGATTTACATTGTCTTGGTTTTATGACTATTTCACTACACATAAGGTAAATGGGTCTAGATCTAGTGGCTTTGTACCTGACATTTATCAAATATGGGATGATATGAGGTTATATGGCTAACTCCTGAAAAAGGACATCTAATGTCTACTGCCCATATATGCTGGGGACAAATAGAGCCATCCCCAGAAGTTAGCCAAAAACTTAATTATTATTTTTTTAAAATTTTATTTTATTTTTAAACTTTACAATATTGTATTAGTTTTGCCAAATATCGAAATGAATCTGCCACAGGTATACCCACGTTCCCCATCATGAACCCTCCTCCCACCTTCCTCCCCTACCCTCCCTCTGGGTCGTCCCAGTGCACCAGCCCCAAGCATCCAGTACCGTGCATCGAACCTGGACTGGCGACTTGTTTCATACATGATATTATACATGTTTCAATGCCATTCTCCCAAATCTCCCCACCCTCTCCCTCTCCCACAGAGTCCATAAGACTGATCTATACATCGGTGTCTCTTTTGCTGTCTCATACACAGGGTTATTGTTACCATCTTTCTAAATTCCATATATATGCGTTAGTATACTGTATTGGTGTTTTTCTTTCTGGCTTACTTCACTCTGTATAATAGGTTCCAGTTTCATCCATCTCATTAGAACTGATTCAAATGTATTCTTTTTAATGGCTGAGTAATACTCCATTGTGTATATTTACCATAGCTTTCTTATCCATTCATCTGCTAATGGGCATCTAGGTTGCTTCCATGTCCTGGCTATTATAAACAGTGCTGCGATGAACATTGGGGTACATCTGTCTCTTTCCCTTCTGGTTTCCTCAGTGTGTATGCCCAGCAGTGGGATTGCTGGATCATAAGGCAGTTCTACTTCCAATTTTTTAAGGAATCTCCACACTGTTCTCCATAGTGGCTGTACTAGTTTGCATTCCCACCAACAGTGTAAGAGGGTTCCCTTTTCTCCACACCCTCTCCAGCATTTATTGCTTGTAGACTTTTGGATGGCAGCCATTCTGACTGGCGTGAAATGGTACCTCATAGTGGTTTTGATTTGCATTTCTCTGATAATGAGTGATGTTGAGCATCTTTTCATGTGTTTGTTAGCCATCTGTATGTCTTCTTTGGAGAAATGTCTATTTAGTTCTTTGGCCCATTTTTTGATTGGGTCATTTATTTTTCTGGAGTTGAGCTGTAGGAGTTGCTTGTATATTTTTGAGATTAGTTGTTTGTCGGTTGCTTCATTTGCTATTATTTTCTCCCATTCTGAAGGCTGCCTTTTCACCTTGCTGATAGTTTCCTCTGTTGTGCAGAAGCTTTTAAGTTTAATTAGGTCCCATTTGTTTATTTTTGCTTTTATTTCCAATATTCTGGGAGGTGGGTCATAGACGATCCTGCTGTGATGTATGTCGGAGAGTGTTTTGCCTATGTTCTCCTCTAGGAGTTTTATAGTTTCTGGTCTTACGTTTAGATCTTTAATCCATTTTGAGTTTATTTTTGTGTAAGGTGTTAGAAAGTGTTCTAGTTCCATTCTTTTACAAGTGGTTGACCAGTTTTCCCAGCACCACTTGTTAAAGAGATTGTCTTTAATCCATTGTATATTCTTGCCTCCTTTGTCAAAGATAAGGTGTCCATATGTGCGTGGATTTATCTCTGGGCTTTCTATTTTGTTCCATTGATCAATATTTCTGTCTTTGTGCCAGTACCATACTGTCTTGATAACTGTGGCTTTGTAATAGAGTCTGAAGTCAGGTAGGTTGATTCCTCCAGTTCCATTCTTCTTTCTCAAGATAGCTTTGGCTATTCGAGGTTTCTTGTATTTCCATACAAATTGTGAAAGCAATCAGAGCAGAAAAAGAAATCCTAATTGGAAAGAAGAAGTAAAACTCTCACTGTTTGCAGATGACATGATCCTTTACATAGAAAACCCTAAAGACTCCACCAGAAAATTACTAGAACTAATCAATGATTATAGTCAAGTTGCAGGATATAAAATCAACACACAGAAATCCCTTGCATTCCTATACACTAATAATGAGAAAACTGAAAGAGAAATTAAGGAAACAATTCCATTCACCATTGCAACGGAAAGAATAAAATACTTAGGAATATATCTACCTAAAGAAACTAAAGACCTATATATAGAAAACTATAAAACACTGGTGAAAGAAATCAAAGAGGACACTAATAGATGGCAAAATATACCATGTTCATGGATTGGAAGAATCAATATAGTGAAAATGAGTATACTACCCAAAGCAATTTATAGATTCAATGCAATCCCTATCAATCTACTAACGGTATTCTTCACAGAGCTAGAACAAATAATTTCACAATTTGTATGGAAATACAACAACTTAATTACAATGATTGGAAACAATTGGGACTTTTGCCTCAGGAAATATGCAAGGTAATCATTCCTGAATTTTCCAACCCCAGTTCAGGTCCTCCCTTTGCCTGGCCAGGCACTGATTGGGACTGGATATCTCAGTCACGCTGGCTTGCTCCAAACGGGACCTTTGGATATGTGGCTCCTACCTACGGGCATGGCTTCCTCCTGGCTGGATAAGGAGATGCACCCTAGGTCTAGCTTTTACTCACGGCTTCATATTTTCAGAGCTTCCAGAAAAGCCTGCTAATTTACCACACCTTAAACTCGGTGGGCAAGATCTGCATTTCACTGGTGTGATTATTTGGCTGCAGTGTTTGTTCCCTCTCTGGGAACTACAGATGTTATGCTCCAAGTGGATGCTTTGACTACTTTTACTCAACAGGCATTACAAAATTCTCAAAAATCTATTTCAGCTCTTTTCTTTAAAAATTTTTAATTTTAATTGGAGGCTAATTACTTTACAATATTGTATTGGTTCTGCCACACATCAACATGAATCTGTCAGGGGTGTACACGTGTTCCCCATACTGAACCCCCTTCCCACTCCCCTCCCCGTACCATCCCTCCAGGTCATCCCAGTACACCAGCCCCAAGGGTCCTGTATCGAACCTGGACTGGCAATTCGTTTCTTATATGATACTATACATGTTTCCATGACATTGCCCCAAATCATCCCACCCTCTCCCTCTCCCACAGAGTCCAAAAGCCTGTTCTATACATCTGTGTCTCTATTTCAGCTCTTAATGCTGAACAAATACAAATTAGAAAGGTGGTTTTACAAAACAGATTGGCCTTAGATATTCTGACAGCTGCACAAGGAGGAACTTGTGCCATTATTCATACCCAGTGCTGTACATATATACGTGACATGAGCACTAATGATACTCATTTTACTAAACACATGAACAAGATGATTCAGGCTATGGATGCTCCTGAAGCCTCAATTGCCTCACTTTGGGAGACGTTAACTAGTTCCCCATGGTGGAAAACTATCTTGATTACAATAATTCTGATTGTTCTGTTTTTGCTGTTTGCTCCCTGCACCTGTAACTGTGTAGCTGGATTTGTTTCTAGTCGCATGAAGGCTTTTAATTTACAAATGGTTGCTCAAACTCCTGCGACTGCTGCAGCTTCCTCCAGCTACTTCTTGGGACCCCTGGATCAGAGACCCTCAATATGAGGGTTAGGACAATATGTTGCCTCACCAATTTAGGGACAATGCCCCTTATCAGCTCAGAAGAAGTTATGGAGTGAGAATTACTCCCCTTTCCCTAAGCAACATAATTCTCCTAAAAGAAAAGAGGGGAATGAGAGGGTAACAGGCAGGAAGGCCAGGGGTCTCCAAACAGAGGAAATAGGCTGCAAGTGTTGGACATTTTTTATCTTTCTCTTAAGCGGCAGGAGGAAACAAACTAGTGTTATTTTTTCTCCTTCTCTATACAAATATAAAAAGAGATTTCTCTTAAAATTTTGTGTTGCCATAATGACACCTGGTTCCACCTGAACTTCACTTTTTTCAAGCCTTGGGCTAACCAAAGCATTCTTCTTATGGAAATGCTTGTCTTAAGCTATGTTAATGTTCTATGCATTTACCCTAGACTCTGTCTTGAAGGCGGTTCTGCCTAAAGGCTCAGAACCCACTTGACAAACCAGTATGTTAAACTCATACCTTGTTCTTCTAATCTACGTCAATGAAACTATATATTTGTATGGAAATCTGCCTTTCTTCAAGATTCAAGTCAATTGTTTTATGGCCCAGGATGACTCACCTGGCGCCAATGTTATCTCAAAATGCATGTTGTGGGTGAGGGGCCTGGTGCCATTCTCTGAGTCTTGAGACATTGCCTTTCTTTAATTAGCAGACTGCTAATAGCTATATAACATCCAGCTAAAGACTAGCAGGGGGGCACTCCTTCTGTCCCCTCTTCTGATGTCTATGTCAGAAGCTTTCTCTATCTCTTTTATACTTTAATGAAACTTTATTACACAAAAGCTCTGAGCCATCAAGGCTTGTCTCTGGCCCCGGAATGAAGTCTTCTCCTCCAGAGGCCAAGAATCCCGGCGTCTTTCATGGTTCAGAACAACCTTTCACTGGGAAGGATTGAAGGCAAATGGAGAAGGGGGAAGTAGAGGATGAGATCGTTATATAGCATCACCGACTCAATGCACATGAATTTGAACAAAATATGGCAGATAGTGGAGGACAGAGGAGCCTGGGGTGCTACAGTCCATGGGGTCTCGTGAAAGGAGTTGGACATGACCCAGCGATTGAAAACGAACAACCACCACCACCTTACCTTTGCGTTTCCTTGCGCTGAAGAATTGATGCTTTTGAACTGTGGTGTTGGAGAAGACTCTTGAGAGACCCTTAGACTGCAAAGAGATCCAACCAGTCCATTCTGAAGGAGACAGGCCTTGGATTTCTTTGGAAGGAATAATGCTAAAGCTGAAACTCCAGTACTTTGGCCACCTCATGCGAAGAGTTGACTCCTTGGAAAAGACTCTGAGGCTGGGAGGGATTGGGGGCAGGAGGAGAAGGGGAAGGCAGAGGATGAGATGGCTTGATGGCATCACTGACTGGATGGACACGAGTCTGGGTGAACTCCGGGTGTTGGTGATGGACAGGGAGGCCTGGTGTGCTGCGATTCATGGATCACAAGGAGTCGGACACAACTGAGCGACTGAACTGAACTGAACTGAACTGAAGGTGCCACAGCCCCACTTTCAACAGGGCTAAGAAGTTTCTGTGTCTGTCAGTGCTGAAGGCTGAGACTTATGTCTTTACACACTCAGCGCCCCCTGCTTAGGGTTGATGGCGGGTCCTTAGAACACTCATCACTCCCTCCCAGAGCTCAGAGCACGGAGCCTTCTCACAACAGTAATGGAGCACCCTGCCTGCTACAGAAATGGGAATCATAGCTGTTTAGCCCCTCTTAATATGTTTTCTCCCTTTGCATTGAGTTCACTTCCACATTTCTTCTTTGAGTCACCAAATCAAACTCTTCTCATCCCCAACTGGTTACTGTAACAAGCTGCAGCTGCATCTCTATCAAGGACGGTGCATGTACCCTCTGCGCTATGTATTTTCTTCCTCGTTTCCCATCAGAATCTGTCGACTCCCAGACATCACAAAAAGGGCTCCAGATCACCCACAAAAGGGGCGGTGCTGCAGGGGAGGCTGTGACTCTCGTCCACAGCCTGAGTCAAAGCAGGACTGTGTTATAAGTGTCACCAGCTGCCCCAATGCATCATAGGAGCCAAAAGAGCAATGGTCTGAAAGTCCTAACACAGACACTTATGTGGAAGGAACACCAGTGTCTTCCTAGGGACCTGTGAGTTGTTTGGTTTGGGCCTATAGAGTCAGTGACCTTTTTCACAACACTTGCAGGCTTAGCTAACCTTCCATCAGGACCTCTCTCCTCCCCTACAGGCCCCTACCTACTGTACCAAAAATCATACTTCTGACTTCAGTGTGCTGATTGGGTTTTCACCTGGCAGGGATACCAACACAACTTTTTATGCTGAAACCTCAAGATACCTGAAGAGAACGAGTTTTCAGAAAGTCCATCTTTCAATTATAATAGAAAGACTGCCTATGTAACAATGAAGATACAACAAATTAAAATATTAATAAAATGTTATTTGGAAATTATCTAGAATGCCACACTTAAGAGAAAAAAAATTTAACACGTGGTCTATTGCCTTTCAGGTCGAATCTGCATTTTAAAAAATTAGGAGATGGGTGAGGTAATGTCTTCATGATATTGTATTTGTTGTTCTGTTTATCATTACATTATTTCTATGGTTATGCTACTTTCCAGAATGATGAGGGTGGTCCACTAATATCTGTCTTGGCAAATACATGTTTAGAGCTTGCTACGGGCTAGGAACTGTTCTCTGTGATCTTTGCATGTTGACATGACACCCCATGGACTTTCATGCACTTAGGAGAAACTGTGTTCAATCCATATGCAGATCCATCATAGTGTTTCATGCGGATGGACATGTTGATCTGCCTTCTGACCCACAGTAGACTAGACACTGCACTGTATTCCAGACTGGGAGTCAGATACCACGCCTGTCTGTTTCTCTCTGTCCTGGGCACCAATCTGTCTCAGCTCTTGCCAGCTAGGTGACTTTGTACAAATTCATTCACCCATTAATGTCTTTGTGTCTCTGCTCCTCAACTGCAGAAAGGGATGATAGCACTAAAAATGCTCACCTTACAGTGTTGCTATGAGTACTCAAAGACATTTGAGTACATATGGAGTACATATGTACATTGTGTACATATGGAGAGCTAAGCACGATCCAGAAGGGTGAGCTCTCTCTTCACTTCCGTTTCTGCTTGTACTCATATCCCCATGTCCCTGCCCCCATGCTTTTACCTCCCCAATCCCAACTGATCTGTGTCGTCTCTGATCTGTGCCCCTGTCTTCAGACTCTGCATCCCAAAACACAGCTGAACATCTCCTCATGATTTACCTCAGAAAATATCCATATCATCACCCTTGGATTAAACAATCATGAGTATTAGTGGAAGAAATAAGAAACACAACAAAACTGGAAATGTGAAAACTACACAAGAAATAAAGCATTACTGATGATCGTTTGACTATTAACATTTTCATATCTTCATCAGATTCAGATCTTCAGATTTGATTGAGAATTAGACTTGATAAAAATAATGGCAAAAAAAGGCCATGCGATTAGGTTTCTTGGCCTTTTAATTTCCCTGGGCAATGTTTTTAAAAATTTTTATACTCATGTTCTATAACTGTCCAGTGACCACTTGCTTTCCCGTCATGATGCAAATCCTATGAAGAGGTCATTAGATGTCTATCTTCACATAGAATATTCACTAAACTTTTTCATAAGATCACATGATGAAACCCAAATATTTCCTTTAAGCTTCACAATATCCCCATAAGAAGAGGGGGATACTCAGTGTGCTAAAAAAAAAAAAAAAAAAAAAAAAAACCAAAACCCAAAAACCCTCCCTCATACCTTATACACTCCAATCTTGAGGCCCTGAAAGGCCTGAAATGATAGTCCAAGGTCCATGCAGTGTGTCAAAGGTGGTCTTCACATTGTGTCTCTGGAACAATCTCCAGGAAATGTGGAACAGCAATAATATTAACAACAGTAATGACAACAGTTAGAATTGACTTGGAACATACCACATGGCACGTACTATCCTGACAATTTCTCATGTCTTAACATGGTCAGTGGTCTACATTGCCCCACAAAGTAGTTAAATTTAATCGAAGCTAGAGTTTCCATGTGGTTAAAAGAGGAATGAGGCGCAGAGGCACTACGTAACTTGTTCAGTGTCGCCCAGCATTAAGGGAGCCACAGGTCTGGATGCACTGTGGAAAACTCTGGGTGTTCTGTATTTATTCAGTCAAGGGTAAGATCCAACAGCTACAGCAAAATATATACAATAACAGCTACCACATAACAAAAATTGATCTTACATCATAGAAATGCACACTAAATGGAAATCTGATTTCTTCAGAAATCTTTCAAATGGAGGCTTGACAAGACTGGCATCAGGATGTTTTGTAGACACGATGGTCTCAGAGCCTCCTTAGAACAGCAGACAGCATGTCATTGAGTCTCCTAGACTGGTGGTCTTTGGTTTGTGGATCAGAGAAAGCAGGAAACCCCTGTCACATGCTCTCAATGGAGACAGAGCCAGGCAGCAGGCAAAATAAGACCATGCCTCTGCTCCGGTAGTGCCTAGACAAGTTGTCCATGTCAATCAGAATTGAGGAATTCTTTTAAAAAGTGCAGATTCCATGATCTACACTCAGTGACTCTCACTCAGTGCGTCTACAAGAGTGCCCCAGAATCTGTGAGATTTCACTACACTTGGGAAACTCTCAGGGACTTTATTAAACCCCGTTGGTAGTGAGACTGTCAGCAAAATAAGAGAAATAGAGACAGAACAGATATTAGAGAAAATATATAGATAATGAACAAAACCCAAAGCTGGCTCTTTCAAAAGGTCAATATGAATTCATAAGTTTCCACCCATAAGAATAAAAAAAAAGATAACCAAAGACAAAACTCACCAATATAAGGAAAGAAATAGGTTACAGATTCCACATTTCCTAATCCAATCATTTCATCAAGGTGAATTGGGCCAAATCCAAGCAATGTGACGAAACCACTCGTTTTCTTTCTCATTGTCCTTCAGCTCCCCCTTCCTGCCTCTCTCCTTTGCCCCATTTCCTTTCTCCTTCTTAAGTTCTGCCCTCCATCAAGAGGAGCAATGTTATCCCATGATTATAACTGATTCCGCTGCTTGGCTGACATTCAGCGTGGATGCTATCATCCCTGTAGCTGGTACACTGAAGCTCTCTGTCTCTCATGATGGACCAGAAGGTTTCACTCTAATTTCAAGTATAGGTAGGAGAGAAGGTGCAGGCACATGTTGGAGCCTTAAGTTCTTCATCTAAGAAATGCAGAAGACCACAAACTGTAGGAGAAACAGAAACAGCAGCACCAGGCCCCTTTCAATGAGAGCTATGTGCCAAACCCAGCACATCACAGGATTCCTTGACATTCAGGAGCATGCCAAGTAGATTTCCATGCCAGGACTGTTGCATTTATTGTTCCTTCTGCCTGGAATGCTCTTCCCTTAGGTAACCCCACAGCCTGCTCCCTTACTTCCTCCAGATCTCTGCTTACTTGCCATCTTTCAGGGAGTCTTTCCCTCATTATCTTGAATAAAATAATAACATCATACCTACATACACCATTTACCCTGATCTAGCAATATCTTTCTTCATACTGCCTGCCACCCTTGATTATTTACTGACCACCAAGTCTATGAAATGAGAGACTTGGTTGGTTTTGTCCTGTCCCAAACTCCTCCAATAGTGCGCAGGTCTATGGCAGGTGCTCAGAAAACATTTGCTGAAGGACAGTCTGGAGCCAGGCCCTTTACACACATTGCTAACATGCACAGGTACCCTCCAAGATGGGCACTGGCCCCATTGTATTAATTATGGTACAAACTGAGATTTCAGGAGACAAGTGATACACTCAACAACACAGTCAGCATGTCAGGTTCCAAGCTTCAGAATCATATCTGCCAGCTTCCAAATCCTCAGTTCCCGGACAGAGACTTCACAGCCAAGAACATAAGAGGTTTTACATCTAACACAAAGATTCCAAACAGCTCAGATAGATACCCAGAGACACCAAAAAGAGGTCACTGAATCTCTGCACAGAGAGCACACAACTCGTCTCAGACCCTCAAACACAACTGAGACCATAACCATACACACTGTGACAAAGACGGTCCAAACAGACCAAAGTCTTCCAGACAGAAACAAATGAGAACTGCACAGATACTTCACATCATGGAGACTGACTCCCAAACCACTGGGACACTTACCGACCTAATACAAAACCCCCTAAACAGAAAGACAGAAGTTTTAATAACACAAGAACATCATATAATCTTGATTAATTTCCCAGACAAATGAAAAACTTGCAACCTGTGCATAGATCCCCAAGCAGCTGATAGTTTACACCTTTACACTGACCCATCCTTAAAGCAGCACAGAGGCATCACAACTTCAGACCCAGCATCCAAACTCAGTGATCTCACATTCTGGGGTGCAGACGCCTACACAGAGATCTCACACCCAGGGTCTGAAAAGCCAGCAAGCTCCAAAGATGCACATCCCGGTATACAGGCACACATCCTTGAGGCTTTGTATTATGGCTCGCAAAATCCACTCAGATCAAATATCCCATCACTCACAACCCTGCCCAAAGGCTCATGGAGATCAAATGTACCCAAGCAGCACCTGTGTTGTCACACGTAGCTATACACGATCCCAAGCTGCCAGATACAGGTTATTCTCCAGGGAGAGACACCAAATTCAGGGACCTCTTCCTGGACATGAATTGCATGCATTTGTGTGAATGACCCTGCACTGCCACAAGTTCCAGACTGAGCGAGAGCTAAACAAGAATGAAACGCCGTCACCATGCACAGCCAGCGACTGCGCCAAACCTCGCCACTAAGCTATTCGACCCCTTTCGGAAAAGCAATAAAACTCGGAGGAAAATTGTATGTTCTGAAAAGTCGCGCACGCCAACGCAGGCGCACGTGTATACAGGCGCCTCTCGCCCTCAGTTCCAGGTCTGCGACCACACTGCCTGCAATCACGCAGTGGCCAATCACTGCCCAGAACGCTTCCCTGACTCCACACCCAAACCGACAGCCAGTCTCTCGCTCTGTAGTCGTCCCACCAACGAAGGGGTGGAGTTGAAAAAGAGCCAAAGAAAGTTTCCGCTTAATACCTGTGTCCACTCGGATTCGAAAGCAGTGGGAAGATGAAGAGGAGCAAACGGGGATGGACCTAGTGGCGCCATGAGTGCCGCTGCAGGGAACTGCGGTCCGTGCCCGACGCGGTGTAAGGAGACCCTCTCTCTGTTGTCACACGCCCTCTCCCAATGGTACCTTTCAGAGTGGGTGGTCTTACCGCTACCCCTCAGTGGTACATCCCAGGACAGAACTGTTTCATCTCGCGCGCCCCTTGCTGGTGGGATTGGGGAACAGCGGATATAGATGCCTGTGGACCATTCCAGGAGAATCCACAAAGGGCAGAAGGGCAAGGGTAGGGGGAAAACCCCACAGATTCCTGCAATTTTGGACTCAGAAAAAAGTCTTCAAAAACTGAAGATTACATCTCTATGGGGATCATTGTCTAACAGAGAACATTGAAAGCATTTTATCTATGCTGGGCATTGTGATTGTTTGTGCTTTCCTGTTCAGCACAGAATAGGTCTCATGGGGGAAAGCCAGGCACAGTCCCCCAAAGGGCAGGATAGATAAAGCTTCCGACTGGGATCTGCAGGCCTGGAGTGGGAAAGCCCTCTGTCGCTGACTGCGAGTAATATGTGGAAGAGACAACAGGACCTTCCATTCTATTAGGAAAGGGGTCAACGCCGAGCGGACCCAAGGATATCACCACGTAGGTGAGAGAAAGACCATGGCTTTGCCACCATCTTGTCATCCCTGAATATGTTCCCTAGCAGGATCCTCAGCCTGTCTAGCTATGCCTCTCTCAGCAAGTTTAAATTTGTGTATTCATTCCATCATTCATTCATTCTCTCCAAAGCATGTGTCAAGCACAACTCTGTGTGTCAAGAAAGAGAAAATCAACCTTTTCCTCGTGGAGCTTACATTCTGTTGGGATCCTGTGGTCCCCAAATACAAGTAATGTATCAGGTGTTTGTAACTGCCATGATTAACATTAAATAGGGATAGTGAAATAGAGAGAAGGGGTGATATTTAGAAAGAGTGGTCAGGGAAGTTCTAAGGTTGTGACATTTGAGCAACAGCCTAGAGGAGATATGCCTATCCGGGAGAAAAGTATCCTAGACAGAGGTAAGGCCAGTGGAAAAGCTGGGGAGTAGAACCCTGTGTAGTGTGTATGAAAACAGTGAGGAGGGCAATGTGACAGGCACAGCATGATGGAGGGAGAGCGAGGAGATTGGGTGACAGAAGTGATGAAGGCCAGGTCCCTTGGGCCTTCTGGCCACTGGGAGGATTTTGACTTGAACCACAGGAGGGTTCTTGTCAGAGAAGTCCCCAGGCTTCTTTCCGAGGCCCAGATCGCACATGATTGTTGAGGAGCTCTTGGTTGATTTGAAGAAAAACCCTTCCCCACCCCTTCTGCAGCTGAGCATGCCTTTCCTGGAATCCCCTACACTCAAGAGGAATGCCTCCTCCTGCTCCCAGTGAACATTCTTGTCAACTGATGATACCCTCAGGAGAGACAGGGCAAAGACCCTCTTGGTGTGAGTGAGGCCACACTGAGTCTTGCAAAGGCAAAGAGAGATGATATAAGAGGCACAGAGATGGCAGGGAGAAAGACAAAGATAGAGCATTAGACAGGGACGGAGAGACTACTTCTGGCACTAAACTGTCCTCACTTAGCTAGCCCAAGCCCTGCTACTGGATGATGTAGAGTATACTTTCTGTATAGGAGAAAAGAAGCCCTCCCCTCTAGGGAATGACTCAGTTGCCCATGGCTTGGGCCTTAATCATGCTCCCTTCATCCACATCAGGGGCCTCTGCCCATCAAGACAAGGACACGCTCCATCCCTGGGGAGGCACATGCTGTACGCAGGGTCCCTCACAACCTATCCTGCCCAGACTGCCCTCCTGCTGATCTCACTGCCAATGACTGATTTAATGGAGGAAAGAGAGGCAGGGATCTCTGCATTTGTGGTGGAGCCTCATGGAAATTGGTGAATGTGAGATTTCTCCCCAGCTGCTTGGAGGCTCACCTCTGTACCTTCCCCCACCATGTCCCCAGTGAATGTGAAGATTACATTCCACACATCAGGGAAGAAGCTGGGTGTGTGATGGGGAGACACAGAGACATATCCTGACAGTGAGTCAGTCATAGGGTCCTTGTGGGCCTGTGCAAACACCCCCCTCCCCCACTACCTGGCCAGGGTCGTGCTGATTCTTCCCTGCCTCCTCCAAGGAGCCCGAGCTTACATCCAATTCCCACCCTCCTCATGACCTGAGACCTTCCATTTGCACAGGGCCTTGGGCGGCCGTCTGCTATCGGTGCCCTCCTTGTTGTGGGTTGGGCAGATGGACCAAGGGAGTGTGTGTACACAGTTTCTGTCACAGGGCCCCTATCAAGGGTGGTAGTCATATCAGCAAGAATTGTTCTTAAGAGGATTATTACCTGGGCTATTGTGAACTGCACATTATTACCCTCTCTGAGGATGGGGCCCCAAGCTTTTATCTCTGTAGAGAGGCACGGTAGAAATCTTAGCAAATGTGACATCACAGGCCTACTTCTAAGACCCGTGACAGTGGGGAGCCTCCAGTCTTCCTCGTAAAACTATTCTCATATGCAGATACATGAACAGCTGAGAGGCCCAACTCTCTGGACAAAGGCCCCCCAAATAGTTCTGAGATTTCATGCTCTGGGACAGAGATCTGCAAACAGTTCAGACTGCTCATCCTGGACGCCAACCCCGAACAGCTCTAATAGGTCACACCTGAGAACACAGATGCACTCCAGCTCAGAAATTCCAACTGTGGCCTTGGATGAATTAGGATCCCTAAGAGAAACAGCATTGCTCACAGCCAGTTCTACAGG
Source organism: Bos indicus (assembly GCF_029378745.1). Lineage (NCBI taxonomy): Eukaryota > Metazoa > Chordata > Mammalia > Artiodactyla > Bovidae > Bos > Bos indicus. Next base: position 96,734,670 of record NC_091789.1, read on the forward strand.
GTTAACTTGTAACCTCCGTGGTTCCTGCATGACAGTGCAATCTGAAGGAATTCTGGGTGACAAACAGGAAGAGGCACACTGTGCTTTGGACAAACTGGCCCTTATTTAGTCCCATGCCTACCTCAGGAAAAGGTTCAGTGACCCAAGATTCTGGCAACTTCCCACATACACAAAAGCATGGAAATGATTAACTTGCAATGTCTGATCTCTGTGTTTCACAGTAATCTTTTGCCAGTATTCATGCTAGACTTCATGTATTTCCTAGGCAAAACTCATATTGCCTTCACTGCTACCTCCTCAGAGCAGTGTTCTCAGAGCTAACAGAGGAGCTGTGTCCCGGGCTATAGTCCCCAGGAGACCCCAAATCCAACCTAAACTCACAACTCTTCTGTTGTATGTGTTTCTTTAAGTGGACACTACTCTAGCTAATAGATCCCATTTACCTCAGTGGCTTCACACCCCTCCCCCAGAGCCTACAGTCTGCACCCTGGGACACAGAGCCCCACATCTTTGCCTTTGCGCTACTGAGTGCACATTTGCACTGAGTCTCTGTTCAGTCAACCCCAAGGGAGAGAGGCCTCCAGACTTGCAATTCCTACAGCCCGCAGTCACCAGCATGTCACCCTGAGGAAGGCAGGTTCATTCCAGGGGTGTGGTGTGCCTTAGAGCTGAGGGGTTCAGAAATTGATTTCCCATGTCTGGGTCCTGAGAATGGCCCTAACCCCACCCTGGTCAACTCTGGTCATGGTAACTTTGTATCCTGCCCCATGGGAGGTTCAAAGTGAATGCCAGATCCACAGAAGAAGCTCCAGGGACCTGGTCCTCTCTATCGCAGCACCCACTCTGAACTACTGAATTCTGCAGAGAGGAGACGGTTTCCTGTCACGGTGCCTATGACAACTTCCTTACATCCCTTTAATCACCTCTGTCATTTTCCAAAGTCCGTCTCCTGGGGAAGCTGCCTCAATTCCTCTCTCCCCAAATTCCCACCCCTCCCCTCCCCTTCCAACAGGCCTTAGGGGCCTCTTTAGCCCCTCCCCCAGCTCTACTCACAGGGCCTCACCCCATTTGTGTCCTCTCACCAAGCACCCACGCTACCTCAGAAGATTCCCTCAAGACCCTGCCTGCTCCCTGCATTCTGCAGGACACCTATCTCCTGCCCACACACAAGGTCTGTCATAAAGTCCCTGTGAGGACCGAACTGAAAAATCTGTTCAGGATCCAGATAAAATTCAGACCCTGACCAGGAGCCCGGGGAAGTTCCTGCGGGGCTGGAAGGAAAAGAAGAGGGTTTCCGAGAGGAGCATCTGGTCTCAGCGTCCTGCAGGGGTGAAAGGGTTTTCTTCAAGAGTCCTAGTGAAGATGAAGTGAAATGGCACCTTATAAGTGCTTATGCATACATGCCAAGTGTGTGCCAATTCTCCTGAGTCATGACTACCAGGCTGCTCTGTCCATGGCATTCTCCAGGCAAGAATACTGGAATGGGTTGCCATTTCCTCCTCTAGGGGATCTTGCCTATCCAGGGATCAAACCCCCATTTCCTGCATCTCCTGCACTGGCAGGTGAATACTTTACCACTGAGCCTCCTGGGTAGCCCCAACATTTGCTGAGAGGTAATCGAATATTGTGTTCTCACTACACACACACACACAGTCTAACATAAAACAAAACTAAAGGGACACACGGAAAGTTTAGGAGATGTCGGGTATGTCTATTACTTTGATTGTGGTGATAATAGTATCATTGTTTGCGTATGTCCAAACTCATCAAATTGTACACATTAAATATACAATTTGCTGTATATCAATTCTATTTCAATAAAGATGTTTAAAAAAGGACAGCAGAAAAATGTTCTCCCCAAAATTGATACTTACATAAAATAAGCACATTTCTTGAAAAATACTGATGAGCAAATTCACTCAAAAAGTAATGAAGATGAATACCTTTATATCTATTAAGTAAGTTCATGCATGTGCATGCTAAGTCACTTCCATCATGTCTGACTCTTTAGGATCCTATGCACCATAGCCCGCAAGGCTCTTCTGTCCCTGGGATTCTCCAGGTAAGAATACTGGAGTGGGTGGCCAGGGCCTCCTCCAGGGGATCTTTCTGACCCAGGGATTGAACCTGAGTCTCTCATGCATTGACAGGCAGCTTCTTCACCTCTAGCACGAGCTGGGATGTCCCAAGGAAGTTAATTCCTTTGTCTCATATTATGAGGCCATTGTTACCTGATAACACACAGCCATGTCATACTCCTTTTCCAGTTTTGAAGCAGTCACCTCTTCCATCTTTGATTCTAACTTGCTTCTTGACCTGCATACAGGTTTCTCAGGAGACAGGTCAAGCAGTCTGGTACTCCGCTCTGTTTCAGAATTTTCTACAGTTTGTTGTGATCCATGCAGTCAGAGGTCTTAGCGTAGTCAATGATGCAGAAGCCGATGTTTTTCTCGAATTCCCCTTGCTTTCTCCGTGATCTAAGGAATGTTGGCAATTTGACCTTTGGTTCCTCTGCCTCCTTGAAACCTAAGCTCTATATCTGGAAGTTCTTGGTTCAAGTACTATTGAAGCGTAGCTTGAAGGAGTTTTCTAAGCAGGAGGCTTCAGAAATTGGGGACAATTTAAGTGGAGAAGCTTAGGAAATTGGATGGTGTGAAGGAAGCCTGATAAGAGAGACAAGAAAAAGAAGCTCTACTTTCGTTGTTGCTAGCAAGGTGGACAGGGGCTAGATCATGCCTTCAAGTCCTTGTGTAGGAGGGTAGCACTATCTAGAAAGACACAGAAAGTTCTGCAACTGTAAGAGAAGAAGGGAGAGGGTGGGAAGAGGGAGACAGACACCCTGAGTGGATGTAAGAGACCAGTTAGAAGGGGCATTGAGAATTAAATGGAGCGAGGCTTTGGACTAGAGCAGATGTGGTGGACATGGGTAAAAGTAGACACATTAGGCGTTTACGAAGATGGACAGAACTCAGCAAGAATTTGGACTTGAAGTGAGGGAGAGAGAATCGTAAACATGGTTAAGACCAAGTTTGTGTGTTCTGTCATAAGAGTACGAAACTGTCATGGGAAATCCTAGAAGTTGTCCAGGTCTGGGAAGAATTCCAAAATACGATTTTTATGTTTTTGAGCTCATGGTCTAGATGGATACAATAACCAATATTTAAATACTTAAATGTTCCTTTTCCTTTCAAAAAAGTATTGAGGTATAATTTGTGTACAATAAAAGCCAACACTTTAAAGCATTACAGTTTGTAGAGTTTTGACAAATGTATACAGTGGTGTAAAAGCTACCACAATAAAAATGTAGAAAATGGCCCATTGTTCAAAAATGCTCCCTTGGGGTATTTGCCATCAGACTCCTTCTTACACTCCTATACCCTGGCAACCACAGATACATTTCTGTGTGAATAGTTGTGCCTTTTCCAGAAATCCATTGACATGAAACCATATAATATGTAGCCTTCTGTGTCTGGTTTCTCACAGTTTTTGCACGGTTGTGACACATCCTTGCTGTTGCATGCATTAGTAGTTCTTTATTATTATTACTGTGTAGTATTCCTTTGTACAGGTATACTCTTTTGCTTTTCTTTCATCTGTATACCAGTTATTGAATAGTTGGGTTGTTTCTACGTGTGGGTACTAGGAATACATGTGTGGAATATTTGAGTACAGGCCACTGTGTGAGCACGTTTTCATTTCTCTTGGGTAAAATTGTCTAGGAGTAGAATTGCTGGGTCATATAAGGCTTCCCAGGTGGCGCCAGTGGTAAAGAACCCACCTGCCAATGCAGGAGACTCAGGTAGGATCCCTGGGTCTGAAAGATCCCCTGGAGTAGGAAATGGCAACCCGCTCCAGTATTCTCATCTAGAAAATTCCATGGACAGGGATCCTGGCAGGTACAGTCCATGGGGCCCCAAAGAGTTGGATACAACTGAGCGACTGAACACACACGCACGCACACACACGCACACACACACACACGCACAAGTACATGGTGATTTACATACCTTAGACTCTAAACTGTGTCCTCTGTAGACAACATACAGTTGGATCTTGTTTTTATTTTTATTTATTGTTTTTGAATATTGAATTTTATTTTTTTAATATATATTTTTATATTACTGACCTTGTTTTTATTTTTAAACTGGTCTCTCAATGTCTGCCTTGTGGTCATATTGTTTTATCTATTCACATTTAATGTTGATACAGACTTACATCGGCCAATATATTTTTCTATCTCATGTCATTTTGTTCTATGGTCCAATGGCAACCCATTCCAGTACTCTTGCCTGGAAAATCCCATGGATGGAGGAGCCTGGTGGGCTACAGTCCATGGGGTCGTTAGGAGTCGGACACGACTGAGCGACTTCACTTTCACTTTTCATTTTCATGCATTGGAGAAGGAAATGGCAACCCACTCCAGTACTCTTGCCTGGAGAATCCCAGGGACGGAGGAGCCTGGTAGGCTGCCGTCTGTGTGGTCGCACAGAGCTGGACACGACTGAAGTGACTTAGCAGCAGCAGCATGTTACTGCTTTCTTTTGCATTAAATGGGTATTTTCTAGTGTAGCATTTTAAATTCTTTACTGATTTTTCCACTATTTTTAAGTTATTTCCTTAGCTATATGCTACCATAAACAACTTCAGTTCAGTTCAGTCGCTAAGTCCTGTCTGACTCTTTATGACCCTGTGGCATGCAGCACGGCAGGGCTCCCTGTCCATCACCAACTCCCGGAAGTTGCTCAAACTCATGTCCATCAAGTCAGTGAAAAAGCTACCCCACTAGCTTTGTTCATAGTGATGCTTCCTAAGGCCCACTGGACTTCACCCTCCAGGATGTCTGCCTCCAGGTGAGTGATCACACCATCGTGGTTATCTGGGTCATTAAGATCTTTTTTTTTTTTGTACAGTTCTTCTGTATATTCTAGCCACCTCTTCTTAATATCTTCTGCTTCTGTTAAGTCCATATCGTTTCTGTCCTTTATTGTACCCATATATGCATGAAATATTCCCTTGGTATCTCTAATTTTCTTGAAGATCTCTCTTTTCTTTCCCAGTCTATTGTTTTCCTGTATTTATTTGCAGTGATCACTGAGGAAGACTTTCTTATCTCTCCTTGCTGTTCCTTCAAACTCTGCATTCAGATGGGTATATCTCTCCTTTTCTAAAGTAAGGTGTTTATTACTAATGCCACTAATAAACATCTTACTGTATCACAATCAGCTTGAAATTTATACTAATCCTAATGAGATATAGAAACCCTACTCCTATATTGCTCTATTCCAATTTCCATCTTTTTCTTATGTTGTCACCAATAGTAGATCTATAAAGAGTACATCCCATTAATACACTCATTATTATTATATTGCTATAATTTTATGTCTATGAAAACCTGATATAAGGCAGAATATCAGGTATATGTTTACAACTTCTGTTCTATTAACCTTCTTTGTCATGGTTTCTGATACTTTGTATATGTTCGTGTGGATCTGACACCATCCTGTCTTGTTTCCTTAACTAATACAGCTTTGCTCGCAACCACCTCCTTTGTGCTGTTACTGCAAATATATTACATTCCATATGTTATTGGCCCAACAATAATTGGGCTTCCCTGGTGGCTCAAACAGTAAAGAATCTGCCTGCAATGCAGGAGACTCGTGTTCAACCCTTGGTCAGGAAGATTCCCTGGAGAAGGGAATGGCTAACCACTGCAGTATTCTTGCCTGGAAAATCCCATGGACAGAGGAGCCTACAGAGGCGGGCTACAGTAATGTGGTTGCCAAGAGTGAGACACGACTGAGCAACTACCACATTCACAACAATAATTTATGTGATATTGTTTTAGACAGTTGCTTTTTAAATACAGGAAGAAAGGCATGAAATGTGAACTCATAAAGTACTTTTGTTTACATAATTACCTTTACCTGTGCTCTTTGTTTTTTCACATGGATTCTAATTAACATCTGAATTCACTTATTGCAGCCTGAACAACTTCCTTTAGTTTTTTTCTAGTAAGCCAGTTCTACCAACAAATTCACTGAGGTTTTTTTTTTTTTTTTTTGTAACTTGGGAATGCGTTTATTTTGCTTTCATTTCTATTTTTTAAATCAGTTTATTGTGGTATGTTTGACATGTAAACAGCTGTGTACACACCTGTGAATTCACCACCAGCTTCAATATACAAAACTCAACTGTATTTCTATACTAGTGGTGAATACTCCTAATAAGTAAGAAAATTCCAGTTAGAATAAAAAGAACAGTATACTTAGGAGTTAATTTAACAAAGGAGGTGTAAGATTTGTACACTGAAAATGCCAAAACACAGTTGAAAGAAATGAATGAAAATAGAAACAAATGGTCACTGACTATGAATGGGCACTAGAGTTTCGCCTAGAAATTTGCTGTCATTGTACACACATCTCTGAGCATGTGGGAATATTTTCCTAAGGCACTTTCACAGCAGGGAGACTGCTGGATCAAAGACTTCCTTGCCTAAGCAGACATCTCTATAGAGTGCCTACTATGTGCATGTGCCTGACACTGTTCTAAATGCCAAGGAGGCATCACAGAATAGGACTAACACATGTCCCTCTTTCAAGAAGGCAAATGCTGCTGAGGGTGAGGGCAGGACAGAATGTGAATTCTGATGGGAGCTGCCACAGACCCCTGCAAAGGTATTTTACCAGTTCACACTGGCCTCAGTGGGGCAGGGGAGTGAATGTGCCTTTACTGGCATCTTGGCACCATTTGTAGGGTGGGAAGTCTAGGCAAGAGGCTGGACTCCTTATGTCCAGTTCCCTAGAAGAGCTTCAAGTCCACAACTAGGAATGATCCATGTAGGGATTTCAGGGGACGTGAACACCCTAGGTGTCTATACCCTAGCTTGTGACATCACAAAGTGTATTTGACAAAGCACGGGAGGTATCTGCCCCATCGGTGGCTCTGCGGCCTGAGTGTGCCATCTCTGACCTGGAGATAAGTCTGTGAGCCAGGGATTGAGGGTGCTGAAACCTTGAGGGGTTTAGTATGTCTTGGGCTGTGAACTTTGGGGTTTGTAGGATGCGGGGTACCATGGTCTGAGGTCTCTTTGTGGTGGCTGCATGGAACATTGTGAAAGAGTTGTATTCCTTCACCATACCAGTGCTCTGTGCAGTTGGTGTGGTTGTGTCCTATGGTGTGAGCTGTGTGATTGCAACTTCTGTGTCCAGGGTGTGAGGTCTCTGAACTCTCAGGTTTCTCCATGGCAGCTTATGAAGTTGCTAAAATGCATGTCGGCCTGTATTCAAGTTTCATCTCAGCTGATTTCATGTGTCTTACCTCACTTATCGAGTCTCCAGGAGTTTCAGTTTGGTGGATTGTTTGGTGTTGGGTGTTCAGTGCAGTGAGGTCTGCTAGCTGCTGTTTCCTTGGTCCGTATCTGGCCGAGTGTATCATTGAAATTTGGGTTTTGTGACCCATAGTGTGAGGTCCCTGGGGTATGTGTGAGTCTGGATCCAGGCTCTGATGCTGCACAGCTGGTGGGAGACCAGGGTCCCAGAGGGAGTTGCTCTGTCTTTGGTCCTGTGCTGCAGGGACTGAAACCCTGAGCCACTTGGGCATTTATGTCTCAATTGAGATACTTTGTCACTTGCCAGGCTTCAGACATGAGGTGTTTGTGACCTCCTGATGTCTCCATCTGACAGCTGTCTAGAGAGAAAGTGAGAGGTTGATCGATCTGAATTGACTGTGAAGTCGTCCACTGCTGCTTCCATTAACCAGGCTTCCTTGTCTAGACCATTGAGGTATGGGGCTGCCTTCCTTGAGGCCCTCCGTGGGGGCCAGTTTCTTGCTACTGTTTTCAAGGTCTCGCTCAGGCACAGTGGTGGAAATGCCATTGTGGAGGATGAGTTTTTTTCTGTGACTCTGAGAAAATGCAGCAGGGACACCCTGCTGTTTCCTAATATATCCTCTGTGTGACATAAAGCTGCCCCTCTCTCCATCTTAACTTATTCCCAAACCTGCAGAACATCATCACCTCCACACCAAAGCTGTCAGCTTGGAGCCCCACTGTACACCCAGCCCTGGGAAACCTTCCTTGTCATTGACGTGTCTGCTTTCTTCAAACCTGCCTCTGCTTCTGAGCCCTGCTCTCTGTTGAGGCCCCTTGGCTCAGCTGTCTGGTGGCCTGAAGTCTGGGGAAGCCTTCCAACTTGAGATGGGCAGGGGAACTGGAGGTCACACCCCAAGGGGAAAACGACAAGGCCATTCTAACTTTTCCCAACATTTCCTGTCATTCCAAAATGTAAACGAATGCCTGTTAGCCTCTCCTTTGCAAAAGTAATTGAAGTCTTCCTGTAGTTGTGTGTCAGGCAGGAGTGCATTGAACACACTGGGAACAAGTCACCTGAATGTTGGGGGTGGGTGCATGGGTGATCAGTCCTGTCTGCCTCTCTGTGACACCATGGTCTTCAGCCTGCTGGGCTCTTCTGTCCATGGGATTTTCCAGGCAAGAATACAGGAGTGGGTTACCATTGCCTCTCCCTGGGAATCTTCTCAATCCAGGGATCTAACCCGTGTCGTCCTGTCTCCTACATTGGCAGGCACTGTGCCACCTGGGAAGCGCTTTTGGCGCTGGGAGCAGGCAGGGAGTGTGTGGAAAACTTCCTCTTGCTTTTTGAAATAGAAAGCTTGACAAGTGAGAATAAGACAGGGGGGAAAACAACTACTACACCTGCTGAAAGTGAAAGTCGCTCAGTCGTGTCTGACTCTTTGTGACCCCATGGTCTATAGAGTCCATGGAATTCTCCAGGCTAGAATACTGGAGTGGGTAGCCTTTCCCTTCTCCAGTGGATCTTCCCAACCTGGGGATCAAACCCCAGTTTCTGCATTACAGGCGGATTCTTTACCAGCTGAGCTATCAGGGATTGAAACATTTCACATTGTTGTTGTTCAGTAGCTCAGTTATATCCAACTCTTTACAACCTCATGGACTGCACCAACCCAGCTTCCCCATCCCTCACTATATCCCGGAGTTCGCTCAAACCCATGTCCATTGAGGCAGTGATTTCATCCAACCATTTCATCCTCTGTCACCCCCTTCTCCTCCTGCCCTCAATCTTCCCCAGCGTCAGGGACTTTTCCACTGAGTCAACCCTTCGCATCAGGTAGCCAAAGTGTTGCTGCTTCAGCTTCAGCATCAGTCCTTCCAATGAATATTCAGGACTGATTTACTTTACGATTGACTGGTTTGATCTCCTTGCAGTCCAAGAGACTCTCAAGAGTCTTCTCCAACACCACAGTTCCGAAGCATCAATTCTTCAGCACTCAGCTTTCTTTATAGTCCAAGTCTCACATCCATACATGACTACTAGAGAGATGATAGCTTTGACTAGATGGACCTTTGGTGGCAAAGTAATGTCTCTGCTTTTTCATCTGCTGTCTAGTTTGATCATAGCTTTTCTTCCAAGAAACAAGCCTCTTTTATTATCATGGCTGTAGTCACCATCTGCAGTGATTTCGGAGCCCAAGAGGATAAAGTCTCTCATTGTTTCCATTGTTTCCCCATCTAATTGCCATGAAGTGACGGGGCCAGATGTCATGATGTTAGTTTTCTGAATGTTGAGTTTTAAGCCTACTTTTTCACTCTCCTCTTTCCCTTTCATCAAGAGGCTTTTTAGTTCCTCTTCACTTTCTGCCATAATGGTGGTGTCATCTGCATATCTGAGGTTATTGATATTTCTCCAGGCAATCTTGATTCCAGCTTGTGCTTATTCCAGGCCACCGTTTCTCATGATATACTCTGCGTATAAGTTAAATTAGCAGGGTGATGATAAAGAACCTTGATGGACTTATTTCCCTCTTTTGAACCAGTCTACTCTTCCCTGTTCATTTCTAACTGCTACTTCTTGACCTGCATACAGATTTCTCAGGAGGCAGGTAAGGTGGTCTGGTAGTCCCATCTATTTAAGAATTTTCCACAGTTTGTTGTGATCCGCAGAGTCAAAGGATTTGGTGTAGTCAATAAAGCACAAGTAGATATTTTTTCTGGAATTCTCTTGCCTTTTCAATGATCCAATGGATGTTCGCAATTTGATCTCTGATTCCTCTGCCTTTTCTAAATCCAGCTTGAACACCTGGAAGTTTACAGTTCACTTAGTGTTGAAGCCTTGCTTGGAGAATTTTGAGCATTATTTTACTAGCGTGTGAGATGAGTGCAATTGTGGGATAGTTTGAGTACTCTTTGGCATAGCCTTTCTTTGGGATTGGAATGAAAACTGACCTTTTCCAGTCCTATGGCCACTGCTGAGTTTTCCAAATGTGCTGGCATATTGAGTGCAGCACTTTCACAGCATCATCTTTTAGTGTTTGAAATAGCTCAACTGGAATTTCATCACATCCACTAGCTTTCTTTGTAGTGATGCTTCCTAAGGCCCACTTGACTTCGCATTCCAGGATGTCTGGCTCTAGGTGAGTGATCACACCGTCATGGTTATCTGGGTCATGAAGATCTTTTTTGTATAGTTCTTCTGTGTATTGTAGCCACATCTTCTTAATATCTTCTGCTTCTGTTAGCTCCGTACCATTTCTGTCCTTTATTATGCCCACATATACACGAAATGTTCCCTTGGTATCACAAATTTTCTTGAAGAGACCTCTAGTTTTTCCCATTCTATTGTTTTCCTCTATTTCTTTGCACTGGTCACTGAGGAAGGCTTTCTTATCTCTTCTTGCTATTCTTTGCAACTCTGCATTGAAATGGTTATATCTTTCCTTTTCTCCTTTGCCTTTAGCTTCTCTTCTTTTCTCAGCTATTTGTAAGGCCTCCTCAGACAACCATTTTGCCTTTTTCCATTCCTTTTTCTTCGTGAACGTCTCGATCACTGCCTCCCGTACAATGTCACGTACCTCTGTCCATAGTTCTTCAGGCACTCTGTCTATCAGATCTAATCCCTTGGATCTATTTGTCACTTCCACTGTATATTTGTAAGGGATTTGGTTTAGATTGTACCTGAATGTTCTAATGGATTTCCTTACTGTCTTCAATTTAAGTCTGAATTTTGCAATATGGTGCTCATGATCTGAGCCACAGTCATCTCCTGATCTTGTTTTTGCTGACTGTTTAGAGCTTCTCCATCTTTTGCTGGAAAGAATGTAATCAATCTGATTTCATTATTGACCATCTGGTGATGTCCATGTGTAGACTCTTCTCTTGTGTTGCTGGAAGAGGGTGCTTGCTATGACCACTGCGTTCTCTTGGCAAAACTCTGTTAGTCTTTGCCCTGCTTCATTTTGTACCCCAAGGCCAAAGTTGCCTGCTACTCCAGGTATCTCTCAACTTCCTACTTTTGCATTCCAGTCCCCTATGGTGAAAAAGACATCCTTTGGGGGTGTTAGTTCTAGAAGGTCTCGTAGGTCTTCATAGAACCATTCAACTTCAGCATCCCTGGTTGGGGCAAAGACTCGGGTTACTGTGATATTGAATGGTTTGCCTTGGAAACAAACAGAGATCATTCTGTCGTTTTTGAGATTGCACCCAAGTACTGCATTTCAGGCTGTTTTGTTGACTATGAGGGCTACTCCATTTCTTCGAAGGGATTCTTGCCCACAGTAGAAGATACAATGGTCATCTGAATTAAATTCGCCCATTCCAGTCCATTTTAGTTCACTGATTCCTAAAATGTCAATGTTCACTCTTGCCATGTCCTGTTTGACCACTTTCAATTTGTCTTGATTCATGGACCTAACATTCCAGGTTCCTATGCAATATTGTTCTTTACAGCATCAGACTTTACTTCCATCAGCAGTCACACCCAGAACTGGGCGTTGTGTTTGCTTTGGCTCTGTCTCTTCATTCTTTCTGGTGTTATTTCTCCACTCTTCTCTAGTAGCATATTGGGCACCTACCGACCTGGGGAGTTCATCTTTCAATGTCATATCTTTTTGCCTTTTCATACTGTTTATGGGGTTCTCAAGGCAAGAATACTGAAGTGGTGTGCCAGCACCTTCTCCAGTGGAGCACGTTTTGTCAGAACTCTCCACCATGACCTGTCCATCTTGGGTGGCCCTACGCAGCCTGGCTCATAATTTCACCGAGTTAGACAAGGCTCTGGTCCATGTGATGAGTTTGATTAGAAGTGCTTAGGACACTGCAACTCAGAAGAATGATTACCTAAAACTCAGAGACGCACCCCAGGATGCCAGCTGACTCCTTGAGTGACCTCACTAAAGCAGCCACTGACTGGGGATGTGTCAGTGAGAAAGGGGATTCCCCTCCATCCAGATTTGAGGCCTGGGTCGCCAAGATAGCAGCCTCCCTATCTGTGTCAAAGGCTGAGGTTGGTCACCTTGGCCGTGGTGGACGTTTTGTCCTTCCATACGCAGGACTTGCATTGTTGCCAAATGGAAGTCTCTCCCCTGTAGTACCTCCCACCTCCTGTGGTGGTGCCTCCCACCTCTGCAGGCACAATGGAGTGTTCCAGTCTCACACCTCATCTTCCAGCACCCCCAGGAGGTGAGACCCCCATGGGGAGCCATTTTTCACTCACTCTTGTTGGTCCTGGCTGGGACCCGACTATTTACATTTCTGCTGCTGCTGCTGCTGCTAAGTCATTTCAGTCATGTCCGACTCTGTGTGACCCCATGGATGGCAGCCCACCAGGCTCCCCCGTCCCTGGGATTCTCCAAGCAAGAACACTGGAGTGGGTTGCCATTTCCTTCTCCAACGCATGAAAGTGAAAAGTGAAAGTGAAGTCGCTCAGTCGTGTCTGACACTCAGCGACCCCATGGACTGCAGCCTTCCAGGTTCCTCAGTCCATGGGATTTTCCAGGCAAGCGTACTGGAGTGGGGTGCCATTGCCTTCTCCATTTGCATTTCTAACCCTGCTCGATCTCCCTCCTACACAACTGGTGAACTCCATGATGAGCAATGGTCTACGTTTAGACCTTTAAACTCTAACAAGCTTTCCTCTTGTTAACTGTAACAGAGTGTCTGCTCCAAGAATGATGTGAGGAGGGAGTCAACAAGCTTTACTTCTCCTGCACCACTGATGCACAGCATTGTGGCAGCATCTATCAGGGTGAAAAATCGTTATAAATCCTTGTCTTGTCTCAGAGGGAACTTGTTCAGGTCATGTTGTAAATATTTGAGGGAGGGAAAGCAAAAGCATTTTGAAGCCCAAAGTGGGGCCTCTTCTGTGTGAGTGTGTGTGTGTGTGCACTTTCAATACAGAGAAACGTGTTTGAAAGGAACAGGGAGGCACCAATAACTAACCCCTGTGGTAGGCCCTGGAAGCAGAGACTGTGGAGTGTGATGACCTGTGTAGTCCGTGTACTGATACACTAATGAAATCTTTCTCCAGCCCCGTACTCATGTAATATTTGAGTAACCAAAGGGACTACGACAGGGCTGTCTGCTGTCACCCTGTTTGTTTAATCTATACGCTGAGTACATCATGAAAAATGCCGAGCTGGATGAGTTACAAGCTGGAATCCTGATAGGCAGGAGAAACATCAACAACCTCAGATATGCAGATGATATAACACTAATGGCAGAAAGCAAAGAGGAACTAAGGAGCCTCTTGATGAGGGTGAAGGAGGAGAGTGAAAGAGCCGGCTTAAAACTAAATATTAAAAAAACTAAGATCATGGCATCTGGCCCCATGACTTCATGGCAAATAGAGGGAGAAAGGTGGAAGTTGTGACAGATGTCCCCATCTTGGCCTCTAAAATCACTGCAGAAGGTGACTGCAGCCATGAAATCAGAAGACATTTGCTTCCTGGCAGGAAAGCTCTGAGAAGCTTAGTGTGTTAAAAGCAGAGACATTACTCTGCCGACAAAGGTCCATATAGTCAAGGCTATGGTCTTCCCAGCAATCATGTATGGTTGTGACAGCTGGACCGTAAAGAAGGCAGAGTGCTGAAGAATTGATGCCTTCAAAGTTTGGTTCTGGAGAAGACTCCTGAGAGTCCCTTGGATAGCAAGGAGATCAAGCCAGTCAATCTTAAGGGAAATCAACCCTGAATACTCATTGGAAGGACTGATGTTGAAGCTGAAACTCCAGTATTTTGGTCGTCCTATGTGAACAGCTGACTCACTGGAAAACTCTCTGATGCTGGGAAGGATTGAGAGCAGAAGGAGAAGAGGGCATCAGAGGATGAGATGGCTGGATGGCGTCACCGATGCAATGCACATGAACTTGGGCAAACTTTGGGAGATGGTGAGGGACAGAGAGGCCTGGTGTGCTGTAGTCCATGGAGTCGCAAAGAGTTGGAAACAACTGAGCAACTGAGTATATTGTAGAATTCCTGGAACACAGGTTAACAGAATGTGAAGCTGGGTGGAGATAGGGAGGACCACAGAGAGAGAAAGAGAAAGAGACAGCACAGGATCGAGCACTACAGATATTTGCACAGGGTTCTCTGGGAGTCAAAATGGCTGTCTGGGGAGGCCTTACAAATAGCTGTGAAAAGAAGAGAAGTGAAAAGCAAAGGAGAAAAGGAAAGATACAAACATCTGAATTCAGAGTTCCAAAGAATAGCAAGAAGAGATAAGAAAGCCTTCTTCAGCAATCAATGCAAAGAAATAGAGGAAAACAACAGAATGGGAAAGACTAGAGATCTCTTCAAGAAAATCAGAGATACCAAAGGAACATTTCATGCAAAGATGGGCTCGATAAAGGACAGAAATGGTATGGACCTAACAGAAGGAGAAGATATTAAGAAGAGATGGCAAGAATACACAGAAGAACTGTACAAAAAAGATCTTCACGACCCAGATAATCACGATGGTGTGGTCACTGACCTAGAGCCAGACATCCTGGAATGTGAAGTCAAGTAGGCCTTAGAAAGCATCACTACGAACAAAGCTAGTGGAGGTGATAGAATTCCAGTTGAGCTATTCCAAATCCTGAAAGATGATGTTGTGAAAGTGCTGCACTCAATATGCCAGCAAATTTGGAAAACTCAGCAGTGGCCACAGGACTGGAAAAGGTCAGTTTTCATTCCAATCCCAAAGAAAGGCAATGCCAAAGAATGCTCAAACTATTGCACAATTGCACTCATCTCACACACTAGTAAAGTAATGCTCAAAATTCTCCAAGCCAGGCTTCAGCAATATGTGAACCGTGAACTTCCTGATGTTCAAGCTGCTTTTAGAAAAGGCAGAGGAACCAGAGATCAAATTGCCAACATCCGCTGGATCATGGAAAAAGCGAGAGAGTTCCAGAAAAACATCTATTTCTGCTTTATTGACTATGCCAAAGCCTTTGACTGTGTGGATCACAATAAACTGTGGAAAATTCTGAAAGAGATGGGAATACCAGACCACCTGACCTGCCTCTTGAGAAATTTGTATGCAGGTCAGGAAGCAACAGTTAGAACTGGACATGGAACAACAGACTGGTTCCAAATAGGAAAAGGAGTACATCAAGGCTGTATATTGTCACCCTGCTTATTTAACTTATATGCAGAGTACATCATGAGAAACGCTGGGCTGGAAGAAGCACAAGCTGGAACCAAGATTGCCAGGAGAAGTATCAATAACCTCAGATATGCAGATGACACCACCCTTATGGCAGAAAGTGAAGAGGAACTAAAAAGCCTCTTGATGAAAGTGAAAGAGAGGAGAGAAAAAGTTGGCTTAAAGCTCAACATTCAGAAAACGAAGATCATGGCATCTGGTCCCATCACTTCATGGGAAATAGATGGGGAAACAGTGGAAACAGTGTCAGACTTTATTTTTTTGGGCTCCAAAATCACTGCAGATTTTGATTGCAGCCATGGAATTAAAAGACGCTTACTCCTTGGAAGGAAAGTTATGACCAACCTAGATAACATATTCAAAAGCAGAGATATTCCTTTGCCAACAAAGGTCCGTCTAGTCAAGGCTATGGTTTTTCCTGTGGTCATATATGGATGTGAGAGTTGGACTGTGAAGAAAGCTGAGCACCGAAGAATTGATGCTTTTGAACTGTGGTGTTGGAGAAGACTCTTGAAAGTTCCTTGGACTGCAAGGAGATCCCACCAGTCCATCCTAAAGGAGACCAGTCCTGGGTGTTCATTGGAAGGACTGATGCTGAGGCTGAAACTCCAATACTTTAGCCACCTCATGCGAAGAGTTGACTCATTGGAAAAGACCCTGAGCTGGGAGGGATTGGGGACAGGAGGAGAAGGGGACGACTGAGGATGAGATGGCTGGATGGCATCACCGACTCAATGCACAGGAGTTTGCGTGAACTCTGGGAGTTGATGATGGACAGGGAGACCTGGTGTGCTGCGATTCGTGGTGTATCAAAGAGTTCGACACAACTGAGTGACTGAACTGCAGTGAACTGAAGGCTCTTATGTAAGAAATGGGTATAACATCAATTGAAGGCATATTGTAAGAAGTATAAAATGCATATTGTAAACTCTAGAGCCACCCTAGAAAGAATTTTTTGGCTATACATGCAGCTCATGGGATCTTAGTTCCCTGGCTAGGGACAGGACCTGGGGCCATGGCAATGAAAGCACCGAATCCTAATCATTGGACCACCAGGGAATTCCCTAGAAAGATTTTTAATAAGATGTATATCTAGAAAGCCAATAGTAGCAATAAAATGGACTAATAAAGAAATAACCAATCTAAATGAAGAAAAGAAATGGGAAACTTGTCACTAAAAAATATACATGATATAAAGAAAAGCACATTCAGATAGTAGATTTAAAACTGAACGATTTACCCACTAATTGAAAGTTGCGCACACACGTCAATTGTAAGACCTACTTTGGGGGACTCCCCTGGTTGTCCAGTGGTTCAGGATCTGCTTTTCAATGCAGGGGACACAGATTTGATCCTTGGTCTGGCAAGTACGCCCTTGTGCCGCAGCAAGAGAAGCCCACACACTGCAACTAGAGAGAAGCCTGAGTGCAGCAGCAAAGATCAATGAAGCCAGATAAATAAAGACCTTACATTATGTATGGTAAAAAAAAAATAATCTCACCTTAAATAATTTATAATTAATTATTACAGCTAATAATTTAAAAATTATTATACCTAATAATAAAAAATTATTATAGCTAATAATTTAAAATTAAATGTGTGGAAATACTTATACCTCCAAATCCCAAATCAAATGAAATCTGGAGAGGCTGAATTAACATCATAAAAGTATACTTCAGAATGAAGATTTTTTGCGGAAGATAAAGGGCAGTACATAATGATAGAGAATTCAATTCACTGAGGAGACATAATAGTCAGGAATGTGTATGCAATTTCAGAATACAGGAGCCAAAATCTGATAGAATGGAAAGGAGAAACAGACAATCCACAGTTGTAGTTGAAGACTTTCACTTTTCACATTCAGCCATTAATACAGTAAGTGAGCAACACAATGAAAAAATATATAGAAGACTTGAACAATACTATTAACCGACTTGACCTAATTGATATTTATAGAACGTGCCCAGTCCCAGTTGTGTCCAACTGTTTGAGACCCCATGGACGGTAGTGTCCATGGAATTTTTCAGGGAAGAATACTGGAGCAAGTTGCCATTTCTTACTTCAGGGGACTTCCCAGACCCAGAGATTGATCCCATGTCTCTTGCCTCTCTTGCGTTGGCAGGCAGATTCTTTACCACTGCGCCACCTGGGAAACCCATTTATTGAGCAACAGAAACTAAATACATATTCTTCTGAAGTGAATATGGAAGTTCAACCAAATACGCCAGTTAAAAACCTTACTAAGTTCAAAAGGACTGAAATCACACAAAATATATTTCCTGACCAAAAAATAATTAAAATAAAGATTAACCATGGAAAGTGACCTAGAAAATCACAAACTGCTTGTAAATTGAACAAAACTTCAAATTAATGCAAGGATCAAAGGAGAAATAGAAAATACAATATATCAAAATTATGAGGTGATGCCAAAGTTTCACAGAGGGATATTTATAGTATTAAATGTTTGTATTAAAAAAGGGAAAAGGCCAATTATCATTCAAAGATCAATAATCTTCTTTAAGAAACTAGAATACAACAAAATTTAACCCAAATCCAGCAAAAAAAAAAAAAAAAAAAGAATAACAAACATCTTGGCAGAAATCAATTAAATAGAAACCAGAAAATCAGTAGTACCAAAAAATTCAGTTGAAACCAGTGGCTGATACTGTGAATAGATTAATATGATAATAAACCTATAGCCTGATTGATTAAAAAAGAGAGAGACAAAGAAGGAAGAGTGACACTAATTACCAACTTCAGTAATACCATAGGAGACAGCAGTACAGAGCTCTCAGATATTAAATGCACAATGAAGGAAGATTTTAAAAAAAAGGTTATTCAAAATTTTTTGCATGGTTGGTCGTATTGGACTCTTTGTGACCCTGTGGACTATAGCCCACCAGGCTCCTCTCTCCATGGGATTTTCCAGGCAAAAATACTGGAATGGGTTGCCATTTCCTCTTCCAGGGGATCTCCTGATCCAGGAATCGAACCTGAGTCTCTTATGTCTCCTGAATTGGCAGGTGGTTCTTTACCACTGAGCCATCTGGGAAGACCCAAAATTTGTTGAATGTAAATCTAAAAGTGGGTTCTCACTACACAAACACACACACACACACACACACACACACACATACACACACTTTAACAAGAAAAGAAACAAAGAAAGGGACAAAAAGAAATTTTAGGATGTGTTGGATATGTCTATTACCTTGATTCTGGTGATGATATTATCATTGTGTGCATATGCCCAAACTCATCAAATTGTACACAGTAAATATATACCATTTGTTGTATATCAATTATGCTTCAATAAACTATTTAAGAAAGGAGAGCAGAAAAATGTTATCCAAAAAATTGATACTTGGATAAAATGAGAACATTTCTTGAAAAATACTGACTAACCAAGGTCACTCAAAAATAAATAAGGATGAATAACTTTATTAAGGAAGTTAATGTGCACGCATTGCTTCCGTCATGTCTGACTCTTTGCGTTTCTATGGACTATAGGCCTCCAGGCTCCTCGGTCCATGGGATTCTTCAGGCAAGAATAGTGGAGTGGGTTGCCAGGCCCTCCTTCAGGAGATCTACCTGTCCCAGGGATTGAGCCTGCGTCTCTTACCTCTCTTGCATTGGCAGGCAGGTTCTTTACCGCTAGTGCAACCTGGGAAGCCCCAAAGAAGATAATTCTTCTGCTTCATTTTATGAGGCCATTGTTACCCTGATACCAAACCAAACCAAAAAAGACAACACAAGAAAAAACCACAGACCAATATTTTTATGAATACAGACACAAAGATTCTTAGTAAAATACTGCTGCTGCTGCTGCTGCTAAGTCTCTTCAGTCGTGTCCGACACTGTGCGACCCCATAGACAGCAGCCCACTAGGCTCCTCTGTCCCTGGGATTCTCCAGGCAAGAAAACTAGAGTGGGTTGCCATTTCCTTCTCCAATGCATGAAAGTGAAAAGTGAAAGTGAATTCGCTCAGTCATGTCGGACTCCTAGTGGCCTCATGGACTGCAGCCTACCAGGCTCCTCCATCCATGGGATTTTCCAGGCAAGAGTACTGGAGTGGGGTGCCATTGCCTTCTCCGAGTAAAATACTAGTAAACCAAATTATATACCATGAGGAAGTAGGATTTATCCCAGGAATGCAACTTTGATTTAATATTAAGACTGAAATAAGTTAATCAGTCATCATCATCATCAGTTCAGTCGCTCAGTCGTGTCCATCTCTTTGCGACCCCATGAACCGCAGCACTCCAGGCCTCCCTATCCATCACCTAGTCCCGGAGTCCACTCAAACCCAAGGCCGTTGTGTCGATGATGCCATCCAACCATCTCATCCTCTGTTGTCCCCCTCTCCTCCTGCCCTCAATCTTTCCCAGCATCAGGGTCTTTTGCAATGAGTCAACTCTCTGCATCAGGTGGCCAAAGTATTGGAGTTTCAGCTTCAGCATCAGTCCCTCCAATGAACACCCAGGAATGACCTCCTTTAGGATGGACTGGTGGGATCTCCTTGCAGTCCCAGGGACTCTCAAGAGTCTTCTCCAACACCACAGTTCAAAAGCATCAATTCTTCGACACTCAGCTTTCTTTATAGTCCAGCTCGCACATCCATACATTAATGCACCACATCAACAGAATAAAAGACAAAAACCACATTAGCATCTCAGTACCTACATGAATAGCATTGGACAAAATTCAGGGTCCCTTCAAGACAAACAGACTCAAACTAGAAGTAAAAGGCAACAGTTTCAACCTGATATAAAACATCTCTGAAAAACTCACAGCTATCATCGTACTTAATGATAAAAGGCAGAAGTACTGACTTCCCCTGAAAATCAGGAACAATACAAAGATATCATCTCTTACCACTTCTATTCCACATTGTTCTGGAGCTTCTGGACAGGGTAATTAAGCAAGGGAAAGAAATAAAATGAATTTACATTGGAAAAGATGTAAAACTTTTCAATTTGCAGATGACATAATCTTGTGTATAGAAAATCCTTAAGAATCACCCTCTCCCCACAGAAACTATTAGACCCAATACAGGGGCTCAACAGGTTTACAGAATACAAGGTCATATACAAAGAGCAGATATATTTCTATACACAGTCAAGACTTGTACAATAAAAACTACAAAACACTGCTGGGTGAAATTAAAGACAGTCTAGGTAAGTGGAAAGGCATCTCACATTTATGGATTGGAAGACTTACTATTGTGTTAAGATGGCAGTACTCCCCTAATAGAACCCCATCAAAATTCAAACTCTTCTTTCCCCCCAGAAATCAACAAACTGATCCTAGAATTGTAAGAATTGAAAGGGTCCTGGGATAGCCAAAACAGTGTGAAGAAAGAACAAGTACTTACACTTCCCAACTACAAAACCCACTTCAAAGCCAAAATAATCAAGACATTATATATGGTGTTATAGCCACGCGTTCCAGGAAACAAACTCACTCAGAAGGACAATACAGATAGTGGAGTGCAGTTTATTACACCAGCGCACCCAAGGCAGAGTCTCCTCTTGGTGGAGGACCCAGACCAGTTTTTGCAAAAACCTTGTATACCCTAAAGTGTATGTGCCCAAACCCACTTCCCCAAATTCCCTGAAATTAGTCTGAACAAAGGAAAAGAAAGATATAATCAAAGTTAACCCGTGATTCATATGCCTTAAGCCTAGGTAGTTAACAGTGGACAATTATCAATAGGCCTGTGGTCATACCCCAATAAGCATAATAGAACTTATGATTCTCTTCAGTTACACAGATAATTAGGGTATTCTTTTAGGTGATGGGGAGTCTAGGTATGAGCCCTGGGGCTCTTCCACCCAGGGGCTCTGGTTTTCCAGTTGGTATGTCGTTTCCATAGATACTGAGCATATAGCTCAAAGTCCACAGTCCAGCCCAAGATGGAGTCCTGCTTTCAAGACGGAGCCGGTTCTGTCTGTTTCCTCCTTCAATGGTAGTGACATAAGGATTGTATATAGACAGATACCAGAATAGAATGGAGATGCAAGAAACAAAACCATATGTCTGTGGTCAATTGATTATTGTGAGGGGTGCAGAGGCCATTCAATGGCAAAGAATAATGTTTCAACAAATGGTCTTGGGATAACTGGATGTTCACAACCAAAAGAATCAGTTTATACTTATACCTCACACTGTATATAACTAACTAAAAATTGATCAAAAACCTAAATATAAGAGCTAAAACTATAAAGCACTCAGAGGAAAACAGAGATGTAAATGTTACTGTTGGATTAGGCAATGATTTCCTAGATATGCTACAAAAGCACAAGCACCAAAAGAAACAAAAACAGGCAATTTGGAATCATCAAAATGAAAACTTTTTTTTTTTTTTGGCATTGCATGGGATCTGTACTCCTCTAAGAGTCTGATCCGTATATTCATTTTCTTTTTTTTTTCCCCAAGAAGCACATTATTTTATTTACAGAAGCACATTATTTATTTACATTATTTTATTTTTATTTAAATTTTAAATATTTATTTAAATATTTATTTAAAAATTAAAACTTTTATCCTTAAAAGGACACTATCAAAAAAGTGAAACTTTCTGGGCACCTACTGGATACTGGCAAGGAGCCTTGAATCCCAGGCAGACCAGAAGAACACCCAAACAACCCTATATGGTGTGGGGAAGAGTGAAACGAGGGGGAAGGACATGTGCAGGCTAGGTGGGATCAGTGCTCCTGAGGTGCAGCTAGGGGAGGACAAGTTCCCACACCTGGAGAGGCACTCTTACCTCGAGGGGATCTGTGGGGATGGGGAAGGACCTTTGGGGTTATGGAGGAATGCACCTGGTGTTTCTGCCCCCACTCCCCCCATTCAACCTCCAGGAACCTGCTGAGGCCTGGGGCTTACTCCTCTGTACTCTGAAACTGGAGGCACTCTGGGGCCCCCTCCAGGCCACACTCAGCATAGGCCACACCCCTGCCTAAGCCCACCCTGCCTGAGCTCCACCACACCTAAGCCCTGCCCTTACAGCAAAGGTTTCTTCTACCTTTTTAAAAATTTCCCTATTTTGCTAGTGTAGCTGTGTCTTACCTTCCAGTGATTGTTTCGTTTATATGTTTAATTTTTCTAATTTATCTGTTAGTTTTCTTATTTATTTTATTTTTTATTATTTGTCATTGTCTTCCACATTTCTTTTCTTTTCCTTTATTTCCTGGTGTGCCATACAGGATCTTGATTCATGGGCTTGAGCTCCTGTGGTGGGAGGACCAAGTCCAAACTGCTGGATTAATAGAGACACTCAGACCTCACGGAATACTATTTGGAGTGAGGTCTCCTGGAGGGCCACATCTAAACACCTGGTCCTGGCCCTACTTAACTGCCTGCAAACTCCAGTGCTAAAATTCTCAGGCCAATCAATCAGCGAGAGAAGAACACAGTTCCGCCTAACAAAAACAATGATATGACAAAAAATATGTTACAGACAAAAGAGCAAGGTAAAAAAACCTAAAAGACCACATAAATGAAGAGGAAATAGGGAAACTACCTGGAAAATAATTTAGAGTAAGGATATTAAAGATGATCCAAAATCTTGAAAATACAATGGAGGCATGGATTTAAAAAAATACAAGAAATGTTTGACAAAGATTTAGAAGAAATAAGGCACAAACAAATAAAGTTGAAAACACAATAACTGAAATGAAAAATACACTAGAAGAAATCAATATGAGACTCACTGAGCAGGAGAACAAATAAGTGAGTTGGAAGACAGAATGGTGGAAATAACTGCTGAAGAGCAGAATAAAGAAAAAAGAATGAAAAAAACACAATATCTATTTTTGTCATGACTGTCTTTCTGAGACACATTCTCCACTAAGGGTAACCTGGGACTACCTATCACCACAGGTTGTGGATGCATAAGAACGACTGCACTGGAAGGAAAAAAATATAGCCTTCAAGCCCCTTTCTCATCCTCCAGAGACCCTGCGGTTCTAGGACTCTACCTCAATGGCAGGAAAACTGCAACCTGCACTGCACAGGCCCAACTCAGTGAGCATGCGCAGTGTGTGGGTGTGCATCCGTTGCTGCGCATGCGCCTTGGTGCGCATACGCCTTCCTGAGCGTTCTGTGAGGAGCGTTGGGCCTGAGACGGGTCTGTTTATTCAGTCCCGGTTCTTTCTCACTACTTGAGACTCACCAGGTAGGTTCACAGGTCTGTCCTGTCTGGAGTTTAAGTGTGTGTGCGTGTGAGGGGGAGCCAGCGAGTTTCGCGCGGGTTGGGCAGTGCGATCTAGGGCCGTTGAGGAGGAAGGCCCTCAAGGTAGTCATCTTTCTCCTCACAAGTGTCGCGACGCCATAGTTCTTGCCTTGATGGCGGGAGAGGAAGGGCAGTGGGCAGAGGAGGGCAGGGGGTAGGATGATGGTTGGGGGAGACTTGGGGGTGCTATTTGAGATATTTAGTTCATTGGGGCCCTGGAACTGACGACAGAGCACAGAATCTGGGGCCGGCAGTGGGACCTGGGCAGGGGTTGGGGTGGGCGATTAAGGAAAGGCCTAGAAACCGGACCGCAGTGGGGTTGTGACTGTATTGCGGGTTTTGTGGTAAGGTGCCAAGAGAGAAGTGGACCGGTTGCTCTGTATGCAGCCTCACCTCAGCCCCAGACACTGAGAAAATCGCCATAGTCAGGCTGTAAAGACTGAGCCTTTCTTCGTGTTCCAACTGAATTCCAAGGGAGTTGGGGAAAATAGGTCTGGTGAATAGGAGTGTGACATGAGCAATAGTCCTGAGCTTTTGAATTCCTAGGAGTATTTCACTAAAGATCTTCATGATGGAGAAGTCTGTTGTGAAATCAAACGTCCTCACAAAAATTCAGCCTTCTTGTGTACCTTAAGGTGATTTCTCTGCCAGCTTCACAAAGACACAAATGGCTTTGCAAGCGACTGTATTTGGTGTAATTGAAATGCATGTACACTCATACTTAACCAGAGTTTTCTTTTGAAAGTATTTTCACATTAAAAAAAAAAAAGTCAACATAAGGTCATAAAAGTGATCAAATATAGCTGTACTCTTAAATACATTTTCTAAATCACAATATTCTGCTTTCAGGGAGAAATATGAGTGGGCAAGTGGCATCAACATTGGGACCTACAAAGCAAGATTGCTCCCAGGTGGATGAACCTGTGGTTGTGAGTAACCTTACCATTTGATGTTTTCTATTAGCACAAGTTTATTTTTGAGAAAATCATGTTAAGTAGTACACATGTGGTGATAAAGGTCTTCCATGCTGATAAAGGGTGATACTTTGTCTTAGGAAGGAACATTGATCCAGATATATTATAGTCCAGTGTTGCCTGGATGATTATACTGTTAAATTCCCTGGAAATGTGCCCAGTGACTCCCTCCTCCTGCTTATTAACAACAGGCTGCATACTTCCATCCCAACATAGATTTAAGTAACTTCCAAAGTCTTCCTGGGTAACTCTTATGGGAGCTGACTTCTCTGTGGGAAGAGTAACTTTATTAAAAGTAAGTACATAGAATTGTGTTGGGAAAATGTTGTTAGGTTTACTTATGCTCAGATATATCTATGTATTATGTATATTTATGCTATTAGATGTATTAACAACAAAAGTTTTTCTTTGCATTCACTCTCTCCTAGGACCAGCAGCCCAGTGTTGAGCAGCCTCAACAAGAGAAACCGCCAGCTGAGAGTCAGGATATCACACCTAGAAAGGAGGAAGTACATGGAGAGGATCCAGTGAATCGTGATGAAGAAGAGGAGAAGGATCCCTTTGAAGGTAAAGTGTATCTGTGCGTCATGCCTTAAGACATAACCAGTAAGAAGAGGAAAGGAAACATTAGAAAAGGACTTCAGACAGTTCCTAAAAACCTGAGGAGAGTATAGTTTGCAGGTCAGTGTGGTCGCTCAAATTTTCCCTTGTTTTCAAGACAAAGAGAAGGGGGCAACTAAGTTGTCTGAGGACAACCCTGGAAAAGGAAAATGGTAATAACATTCGGGAAATTCTGCTTTCCTTTTTCTCCAGCAAAACATTCCCGGAATAATGCTCCTGAGGTTCTTATTCATCACATTTTTAGCATACTAACCTAAGGCTTTTAATTCATAACACCGAGGGAATGAAGATCATCATTGCCTTGTTTATATTGTATGCTTTACAGCTGAATTGATGCGTTTTTTTAAAGATTCTGGCCTGGAAGCTGATCTCCAGCAATTGGCTCTGGCAAAGACTGGGGGTGAAGGTGGAGATGGTCCCGATGTCAGGGAGGAGTTTGCATCAAATACAGAGCCTGGTGAAATGCCAGAAGCAGGTATGTCATCCATTCAGAAAGTAACTTATGTGGTTTCTGTTTTTCAGAATATTATATCTTTACTAATATAGAGGGAACATTACTATTATTTTAATAACAGAGTTCACATATTCTTTGAAAGGTAGTTCGGACCCCAGATGCCTGAATGCCTGACTTACAGACTTTCAAATAAAGAAACAGACAGGATCAAAGCCATATCGAATTGAAAATAGGAAACCGTTTTCTTCTCTCGAGTATAAGTACTTTAAGCAACAGCTAATAATTTTCGGGTTCTTTTATAATTTCTGCTTGTAGCAAATATGGAATGCATTTGTAATAAATATCAGTTTATATGAAATATGCTTAGGCATCCAAGTAGGTTCTAGTACCAGCTTTAGCATAATGTGTGTGATTCTGTGAAATCCCTTAACTGCTAAACTCAACTTTACTCATATAAGTTGTGAATTCAGAACAGATACACGCAGATGCTGATTTTTCAATGCTAATTTTTGCATTCTCTAATTCTCTTTGATGGAATGCATACAAGAATACTCTGTTTTGTATGATGTATTTATCATAAAATGTCATCTTGCGTCAAATTATAACAGGGGGATTGAGATTTCATTTTCTGACGGGGGACACATGTACACCTGTGGCTGATTCATGTCAATGTATGGCAAAACCCACCAGAATATTGTAATTAGTCTCCAATTAAAATCAATTAATTAATTTTTTATAAAAGAAAATGAGCCAACATTCTGCTTGACGTATGTTAAATTCTCTCAAATTCTGAATTCTCTAGCTCTTTAAAAAATAGTTGCATTTTAAATCCTTTCCCCAGGGAAGCATGAAATGACTGAATAATAAAATGGCCAAAGATAGTCTAGTTTCCTGTTTCTGTGGCTGATCAAGTTGAGAGAGTGCATTTAGTCAGTGACATTCAAGGCAGGTGTGAGTAAGATACGTATGCTAAGCACACTACCTGCCCCCACGTTTGGTCTTTTTTTTGAGGGGCGCGGGAGGTTGCTTATTTTAATTGGAGGATGATTACTTTACAATACTATGAAGGTTTTGCCATATACCCCACTCTCACTCTTAAAGAACTAATAAAAATCTGAGCCTCATGATATAATCCTCTCTAACCGTATCAAGTATGTTATTTTTCCTCTTTGATACATGAGTTTAAAAAGTCTTGAAGGCCAAAAATTGTAACTAGTTCTTCCTGCGTATTCAACTTAGTATCTTTCACATACCTGTTTTCCAACTTGCTGACAATAAATTGCATGATTCTGATTTTAAAGGAGGAACTTCATAGTTAGGGAAGAATTTACTGTGTATTAGCCTTCTAAATATTTTCACTTTACATTTTTTTCCATTCCATTTGAACAATTAGATGAAAATACAACTTTCAGATGACTTTCAAGTAACTACAGAACATGATTAAAATGTTCTCATAGAAAAAATCTTAGCCCTAAATATGTGTGGTATTTAAAAAGAAAAATACTTAAATTACAAGGTACATAAATATAAAATCCTACATCCAACATAAAAGGTAAGAAAAAGAGCAACAGAATAAACCTAAGGGAAAAAGAAAAAGATATTTATTAAAAGACAGGTATGAATTGTTAGGAAGAGGAAAATAAACTCAACTAATAAAGACAATGTGCTAGTTTACATAATTTTTAATATATATATATATATACACACACACACATTTTTTAATATTCTTTTCCTTTGTGATTTATCACAGGAGACTGGACATTAGTTCCCTGTGCTGTATAGTAGGACCTTGTTGTTTATCCATTCTGAATGTAATGGTTTGTATCTGCCAACCCCAAACTGCCAGTCCATTCCTCTAGGTTACATCATTGTGAAGCAAATGGACAAAGCCCAAGTACACATAATTAGAAATATGAACAAGACACTAACAGTTAGTATATTACAGAATTAAGACAGAGTATAATCTGGAACTCAAATATTTTCAGAATATTGATGAAATGGCTAGTAGGGGAGAAAAACAAATATTATTTAACATACCCCACAGTAACTAAATAACTAAACATCACAAATACCATGGATGAACTTTTGAAATTGGTCAGAGTTTTCCCTCAAAAGCCATTATCATTTAGAAACAAAAAAATCTGCTTTTCCAGATTTTCTTTCTCTCTTCCTACTTGCTTTTCTCTCTCTCTCATACTCCCTCTTGCTCTCCCTTTTCTTCTCTCCTTTTTTTCTTTCTTTTTTTTTTTTTGGTGTGGCTGTGAGAAACAGTCCTATTTCTGCTTCACATTTTGATGTCACCATGTCGCCAGTGATAGTAATGACTTAAAATTAGTGTCAGATATAATTTATTATACCAATTGGAATGCTTCCCAGGGTGAAAAAAAAACATTTAGAATTACATGAGGGCCCCAGGTAAAAAAGGGGACAAATGTTTAACCGACTTAAAACAACCATATCAGGGATAAAGTAGAACAAATGAAAATTTCTACAGTTTTCCACAGTAGAGAAGAAACAAATGTAATACTGGCCTTTTTATTTACTTCACTTAAGCAGTAACAGAGATAACAACTGTTTAGCTATCCTATATTCGGAATATTATTTCAAACCAATGCATTTAAATGATACTTTTTGGGGATTTTTTGTTTCAGTTTTTGTGTATTTTGTTCTCCTTAGGGTGCATTTTGTTGTTAGATATTTTACTGAATGTGTAAAATTCAGTGATTCACACACACACACACACACACACACACACTCACAGACAACTGGAGGGCTTCTGAGATCTGGTGACTGTCAAGCCAATGGAGGACATCATGGAGAAGAAAAGATGTTTGTGGCTGTTCTCTCCCTGCACCCAAAAACCCTTGGAAGGCAAGTCAGAAATGTGTGAAAGATATGCTGTGCCATTTGCCATGCAGTTTGACAGCAGTTCTTTTCCTGTCTCCCTACAACCTTTAACAATGGCTTTGGCATTCCATTTCTCTCTATATTAAGTTTTATATATAATATATATAATATACAATATATATAATATAATATCTCTATATTAAGTTTATATATAATATAAAACT
Organism: Bos indicus; assembly: GCF_029378745.1. Taxonomy (NCBI): domain Eukaryota; kingdom Metazoa; phylum Chordata; class Mammalia; order Artiodactyla; family Bovidae; genus Bos; species Bos indicus. The sequence continues at coordinate 96,763,483 of NC_091789.1, forward strand.
GTGTATTATAAAACAGTTTTGCCTTCTACTGAAAACTACCTTCTGATAGGTTCCATTGATTTCATTTGTCTGAACTCAGTGTCCTTTTCTTGTATAACTAGCAAGAGTAGTGTGTTTTTAAAAATACTGGTAACATGCCTGAAAAGTCTATAAAATCTCTAGAGAGGATTAACTGAAGGTAAGCCAAAGGTCGCCCTTAGTGTTCCTGTTTTAGTCCATTTTATAAAACTACAACTGCAGTGAACTTTGTATACCTCTCCTGTCATCGAAATAAAGTTCTGCTAAGTAACTTTTTTAATGTTTATATTATAGGTGAAGGGCAACCATTTGCTTGAAAGAAGATAAACCATCTATGCTGTTCTTATATTGTGTATTTGACTATTAAAGTTCGGTCAATAAAGTTTCGTTTTCTACTTGCACATTTTTTGTTAAATTTATCCCCGGGTATTTAATGTTATTGAAAATTCATGGTTTGTGATTTTTATTGTCTAGTTGAGGCTGTCTGTAGAGATAGAATGTCTATATATAGATTTTCTGTCCAACAATTCCTCTAAATATGCATATTAATTCCACAAATTTAGATCTAGATCATTTTTGCTTTTCAAAATATACTATTATATTTGAATATCAACAGTTTCTACTGGCTTAAACCTTAAACCTGTCCTCATTTTGCAGCATTGAACAAACCTGGCCAGAATAGTCTTGACTAAAGCAGGGGATAAACGGCATTTTTCCCAATAGGAAATGAAAAATCTTCTCCATTTCAACCTGTTTACGTTGCTTTTTTGTAGATATACTTTATCAGAGTAAGTTCCATTCTATTCCTAGTTTGCTGTCTTGAATATAGATTAATTTTCATCAAACACTTATACTGCATCAATTGTGATGATCATAGAATTGTTTTCCCTCCATTTTTCTATTAATGTGGTGAATTGCATTGGTAACCTCATACATGTAAACCACCCTTGCACTTCTAGGGTTAAAAAAATTGGGTCATAACATATTCTTTAGGTGTAATCTACATGTTCATGCATATACTATATATATATGCACACATAAAAAATTCATAAAAGCCTTTGGCCTTCTCTTGAATAAATGGGTTTACAAAATGTGCCACCCAAATCTCATGCGGTGTCCCTGATGAAATCATTGACAGAGAAACATTTTTAAAAACTTAATATATAGAGAAATGGAATGCCAAAGCCATTGTTAAAGGTTGTAGGGAGACAGGAAAAGAACTGCTGTCAAATTGCATGGCAAATGGCACAGCATATCTTTCACACATTTCTGACTTGCCTTCCAACGGTTTTTGGGTGCAGGGAGAGAACAGCCACAAACATCTTTTCTTCTCCATGACATCCTCCATTGGCTTGATAGTCACCAGATCTCAGAAGCCCTCCAGTTGTCTTTGAGTGTGTGTGTGTGTGTGAGTGTGTGTGTGTATGTATGTGTGACTCACTTAGTCGTGTCCAACTCTCTGTGACCCGACGAACTGTAGCCTACCAGGCTTCTCTGTCCATGGAATTCTCCAGGCAAGAATACTGGAGTGGATTGCCATTCCCTTCTCCCGAGGATCTTCCCAGCCCAGGGATCAAACCCTGGTCTCCTGCAGATTCTTTACCGTTTGAGCTACGGGGAAGTCCTCCAGCTGTCTGATTCCTCCCTTATATCCTTATTATTAATATAATAACAACGCTTACATCCTGAGCCCCCATCTGCATCCTCATGCACCAAAAAAATATATTTCTGCAACAAAGGACCTATTCAGACTTCACTCTGCTTAGTGAATAACGGGATTATAAATAGCAGCTGTTGTGCCCTTACAAAGGTATGAAAATCTAGGTCCAAAAGGATTGAAAATGGGAGGTTCAAATCTACCACAAGACTTAAAGAAGAGTATCCCAACTTTACCAAAAAGTATGTGACAAAGCCCCTAGTCATGGAGCTGTCTGACAAGATTAGATCCTAGCTAGAAGAAAAGGGAAAGGAATGAGGGGAACTTCGTGAGACAAAATGACTTGAGTCTTATCTGCTCTGTCTCCTTATTGGCTATGACATGACATAACTGGGCTTCCCTGGTGGCTCAGACAGTAAAGAATCCACCTGCAGTGCTGGAGACCTGGGTTTGATCCCTGTGTTGGGAAGACCTCCTGGAGGAGGCCACGGCAACCCACTCCAGTATTCTTGCCTGAAGAATCCCCATGGATAGAAGTGCCTGACGGACTACAGTCCATGGGGTCACAAAGAGTCAGACACGACTGAGTGACTAAGCACAGCACGTGACATAACTCAGAGTATCAGTACTGGCTCTGACACATACTGAGTGAAGGTGAGAAAGGTATTTACATCCTTTGGATCTGTTTCCCCATTTCTAAAGTGGAAATTACAAGTTTACAGTAAATATTTGTTACAAAGAATAAACAAGATAACGTGAAGTAGGCATTACATTGCAAAAGGATTTGGCTTATTCTACTCCATTTTTTCATTTAAACATTTACCTTTACAATTCTCTCACAAGTGATACAGATTTTGAATTTCAAGTAGGCTATAAGGTTAACTTTTAAAATGAACTGGACTTCAGAAACATATTTTGTCTAAATAAATGTATTGATTCAATAGCAGATTCAATAGCTGGTATCAGACATGGCATCCATTCTAAGGTTGGTTTGTTAACGAGGACTGACAAGGCTACCCTAAGTCATAGCATGTAGTGAAAACCGTGCTCCTTGCTGTGTGTGATGACAAAATAAGCCAGTATTCTGGTCACGCAACATCACACAACTCAACACCAGACTCTGTCACGTAGTCAGGCAGCCAGTCCCTAAGTCACAGCGCAGGAGCTACAGGGCCTCAGGGCACCACTGCAGTTGTTAGTTAGGCTTGTCACCTTCTACGGGCTTGGCCAGTAAGGAGACAATGAACCCGAATGGATTCAGATTCTACCTTACAGACAGTGCAGAAGCAATATGACCCTGGTGTCAGTTGCCTTGTCCCTAGTCCCGCGGTTTGCCACTGAATTGGAAGGCCTCAGTAAAGGCACTACAGGTGGTGGGTCTCTGCCACGAAGGAGCCCGCAGTTGTGCCCTATGGCACTGAGAAGCTCTGTAGTTCACAGCTGTACTCTCAGCTGGGGCTAGGGAGACCATCCTATGTTCAACTGAAACCAGAGGTGGATGAGTAACAACTTTGTGTCACCTCCAGCTGGATGAGGAGGCAGGTGAGAAATGGCCTCATAGCAGCTCTTCATCAGGCTGCTTATCTCCCCTTGCTGCAAGAGCAATCAGGAGGTTCTCTGACAAGTTTCAAGCCAGCCTGCAGTTTAGCCTTGCCTACATAGCCTAAGCGGGGACATGCAAGGGCACCAGGGCACCAAGACAGAGTCACACTCCTACAGTGTTTTTTGGAACAAGACACAAGGCTTTATGTATGATGCTACAAATATGACACCTATATACTGACTCCTACATGGAGGAGATCCTTTTCCTGTCACTCATTAAAAATATTCCATCATTGAGTACACACACATTGATTACTAGCATGTCTCAGGACGTGTCTGCAATGCTTGAAATAACAAGACCAGTGATGTGAGGTGGATGATGGGAATATCACACTGGTGGGCCAGACAGACACATAAACAGAAAAGAAGTGCAAAGGAGAAACACAGGGAATGGACCTAAGGGAAAAGCAAAGCCAAACGGTGAGCAGGGTGGCCAAGAAGCAGGAGGAAAGCTAGAAGATAAGGTTCATTCTAAGAGGGAAAGAGGTTATATATAACACAGCTGTGCTTTGACCCAGGGTGTGGATGAGAGTCACAACCTCCCCTGCATCACTGCCCCTTTTGAGGGTGGTGTCTGGGAGTCTAGAGATTCTGAAGGGAGAGAAGGAAAATACATAGTGCGGGGGGTACGTGCACCCGCCCTGATAGAGATACAGGTGCAGCTTGTTACAGTTATCAGGTGGGGATGAGCGGAGGTGGATTCAGTGACTCAAGAAGAAATGTGGAAATGAATGTAAAGGGAGAAAGCACATGGAGAGGGGGTAAACAGCTCCAACTCCCATTTCTGTACCAGGGTAGGTGCTCCATATTACTGTCGTGAGAAGGCTTCCTGGTCTGAGCTCTGGGAGGGAGTGATGAGCATTCTAAGGACCCACCATCGCCTAAGCAGGGGGCACTGAGTGTGTGAAGACTTAAGTCTCAGCCTTTACCACTGACAGACACAGAAAGCTTCTTCGTCCTGCTGAGAGTGGGGCTCTGGAAGCTTAGGGAAGCTCAAAGGTAAGGTGGAGGTGGTGGTGGTTGTTCAGTCGCTCAGTCATGTCCAACTATTTACTACCCATGGCCTGCACCATGCCAGGCTCCTCTGTCCTCCACTATCTCCCTGAGTTTGATCAAATTAATGTCCATTGGGTTGGTGATGCTATCTAATCATCTCACCCTCTGTCGCCCCCTTCTCCTGCCTTCAATCTTTTTGCATCAGGGTCCTTTCCAATGAGTCAGCTATTCGCATCTGGTGGCCAAAGTATTTCAGCTTCAGCATCAATCCTTCCAGTGAGTATTCAGAGTTCATTTCCTTTAGGATTGGCAGGTTTGTTCTCCTTGCTGTCCAAGGGATTCTCAAGGCTCATCTCTAGCACCACAATTCGAAAGCATCAATTCTTTGGCACTCAGCCTTCTTAATGACCCAACTCACACATCTGTACATCACTACTGGAAAAACCATAGTTTTGACTCTACAGACCTTTGTCAGCAAAGTGATGGCTCTGCTTTTTAATATGGTGTCTAAGTTTATCATGGTCTTCCCTGGGGGCTCAGCAGTAAAGAATCTGTCCGTTATGCAGCACACTTAGGAGATATGGGTTCAATCCCTGGGTCAGGAAGATCCCCTGGTGGTGGGCATGGCAACCCACTCCAGTATTCTCATCTGGAGAATCCCCTGGACAGAGGAGCCTGTTGGCCCTTGTCCATGGGGTCGTAAAGAGCCGCACACTACTGAAGTGCCTGAGAATTCATGTAAGCTAGGTTTGTCATAGCTTTCCTTCCAAGGAGCAAGCGTCTTTTAATTTCATGGCTGCAATCACCATTTGCAGTGATTTTTGAGCCCAAGAAAATGAAATGTGTCACTGCTTCCACTTCAGTTCAGTTCAGTCACTCAGCCGTGTCCGACTCTTTGTGACCCCTTGAACTGCAGCACGCCAGGCCTCCCTGTCCATCACCAACTCCCGGAGTTCACCCAAACTCATGTCCATTGAGTCGGTGATGCCATCCAACCATCTCATCCTCTGTCGTCCCCTTCTCCTCCTGCCCTCAATCTTTGCCAGCATTAGGGTCTTTTCAAATGAGTCAGTTCTTCGCATCAGGTGGCCAAAGTATTGGAGATTCAGCTTCAACATCAGCCCTTCCAATGAACACCCAGGACTGATCTCCTTTAGGATGGACTGCTTCCACTTACCCCCCTTCTATTTGCCATGAAGTGATAGGACCAGATGCCATGATCTTAGTGTTTTAATAGTTGAGTTTTAAGCCAGTTTTTTCACTCTCCTCTTTCACCCGTATCCAAAGGTTCTTTAGTCGCTCTTCACTTTCTGCCATTAGAGTGGTGTCATCTGTGTATCTGAGCCTGTTGAGATTTCTCCCAGCAATCTTCATTCCAGCTTTTGAGTCATCCAGTCCAGCATTTTGCATGATGTACTCTGTGTATAAGTTAAATAAGCAGCATGACAATACACGGCCTTCCTGTTCTCCTTCCCCAATTATGAAGCAGTCATTTGTTCCAACTCTCGTTCTAATGGGTGCTTCTTGGCCCCCATACAGGTTTCTGAGGAGACAGGTCGAGTAGTCTGGCACTGCCCTCTGTTTAAGAATTTTCTCTATTTGTTGTGATCCACGCAGTCTTAGTGTAGTCAATGACACAGAAGTAGATGTTTTAGAAAAATTAGATACATTAGACATTTACGAAGTAAAATGGACAGAACTCAGCAAGAATTTGTAGTTGAGGTGAGGGAGAGGGAATCGTAAACATGGTTAAGACCAAGTTTCCTGTCATGAAGTACAAAACTGTCATGGTTATTTCTGGAAGTTGTCCAGGTCTGGGAAGAATTCCAAATAAGATTTTTATGTTTTTGAGCTCATGGTCTACATGGATACAATAACCTGTATTTAAATTCTTAAATTTAAATTCTTTAAATTCTTCGTTTTCCTTTAAAAAAAAATAGTGTGGTATAATTTATATACAATAAAAGCCAACACTTTAACCTATTACCATTTGTAGATGTTTGACAAATGTATACCGTGGTGTAAATGCTACCACATTAAAAATGTAGAAAACGTCTCAATGTTCAAAAATGCTCCCTTGGGCTATTTGCCGTCTGACTCCTTCCTCCACTCCTGTACCCTGGAAACCACAGATACATTTCTGTGCCAACAGTTGTGCCATTTCCAGAAATCCATTGACATGAAATCATATAATATGTAGCCTTCTGTGTCTGGTTTCTCTCATTTGCACAGTTGAGATGCATCCTTGCTCTTACATGCATTAGTTACTTTTTTTTTTTACTATCGTGTAGTATTCCTTTGTACAGGTATACTCTTTTGTTTTTCTTTCATCTGTATACCAGTTGTTGAATAACTGGGTTGTTTCTACGTTTGGCTATTAGGAATACATGTGTGGAATATTTGAGTGCAGCCCACTGTGTGAGCATGTTTTCATTTCTCTTGGGATAACTGCCTAGGAGTAGACTTGCTGGATCATATAAGGCTTCCCAGGTGGCGCTAGTGGTAAAGAACCCATCTGCCAATGCAGGAGACTCAGGTTCAATCCCTTGCTCTGGAAGATCCCTTGGAGTAGGAAATAGCAACCCGCTCCAGTATTCTTGCCTAGAAAATTCCATGAAGAGGGGTCCTGGCAGGTTACAGTCCATGGGGCCCCAGAGAGTTAAACACGACTGAGCGACTGAACACACACACACACACACACACACACACACACACATATACATGGTAATTTGTGTATCTTAGCATCTAAACTGTGTCCTCTGTAGACAACATACACATGGATGTTTCTTTAACTGTTCTCACAGTGTCTGCCTTCTGGTTGGATTGTTTTATCCACTTACATTTAATGTTGATACAGACTTACATCCACCAATGTATATTTCTGTCTCATGTCATTTTGTTCTATGGTCCTCATTGTACTGCTTTCTTTTCCATCCAATGGATATTTTCTAATGTAGCATTTTAAACCCTTTACTGATTTTCCACTACTTTTAAGTTGTTTCCTAGCTCTATGCCACTGTAAACACTGTAAACACATCTGTGGGGTACCTACTATGTGCATGTGCCTGACGCTGTTCTAAACCCCAAGGAGGGATCATAGAATAGGACTGACACTTGTCCCTCTTTCATGAAGGCAAATGGTGCTGAGGGTGAGGGCAGGATGGAATGTAAATTTCTGATGGGTGCTGCTACAGACCCCTGCAAAGGTGTTTCACCAGTTCACAGTGGCCTCAGTGGGGCAGGGGAGTGAATGTGCCTTTACTGGCATCTGGGTACCATTTGGAGGGTGGGAGGTCTTGGCAGGAGGCTGGACACCTTGTGTCCAGTTCCTTAGAAGAGCCTCAAGTTCACAACTAGGATTGATCCACGTAGGGATTTCAGGGGACGTGAATACCCTAGGTGTCCATACCCTTGGTTGTGACATCACAAAGTGTATTTGTCAAAGCATGGGAGGTCTCTGACCCATGGGTGGCTCTGCACCCTGAGTGTGCCATCTCTGACCTGGAGATAAGTCTGTGAGCCAGGGATTGAGGGTGCTGAAACCTTGAGGGGTTTACTGTGCCTTAGGCTGTGAACTTTGGGGTTTGTAGGATGCGGGGTTCCAAGGTCTGAGGTTTCTTTGTGGTGGCTGCATGGAACATTGTGAAAGAGCTGTATGCGTTCACCATATCAGTGCTCTGTGCAGTTGGGTTTCTCCATGGCAGCTTATAAAGTCGCTAAAATGCATGTCGGCCTGTATTTGAATTTCATCTCAGCTGATTTCATGTGTCTTGCCTCATTTATTGAGTCTCTAGAGTTTCAGTTTAGTGGATTGTTTGGTGTTGGGTGTCCAGTGCATCACCCTTCTTTGGGACTGGAATGAAAACTGACCTTTCCAGTCCTGTGGCCACTGCGGAGTTTTCCAAATTTGCTGGCATATTGAAGGCAGCACTTTAACAGCATCATCTTTTAGAATTTGAAATAGCCAGGATTCCGTCAACTCCACCAGCTTTGTTCACAGTAATGCTTCCTAAGGCCCACTTGATGTCATACTCCAGTATGTTTCAGGTTGTTTCACATTGGCACAACCAAATTCATCAAAAATTGTACACTTGTGTTTCAGAGGCTACAACAATTCGTACTTAATGTGGGTGCCAAAAAACTTAAGGCCCAAAATAAACTCTAAACATTGATAATACCTATATTCCTTTAAAGACAGGTATTTACACTTTGAAGGGAAGCCAGGTGACTCCTGAGTCCCAGGTCACTGAGCTGCTGGGCTGGAGGTGTGGCTGAAACTGAGGCAGCCGCACCTAGAGGGCCTCTCCCTGCGTGGAGGGAGGGCCTGCCCTAAGGACGAGAAGAACAGGACCCCCAGGGGTCTCATACTCTAGCAGGGAGGCAGGCACATTGCTTCAGGCAGCACATATTCATCGGGGCTTTTCCTGGCTCTCTGTGGTGGATACAAGTGGCCAGCCCACAGAAATCCCTGTGCTGGACTTACTCTCCCCAAAGGGGAAGTGGTAGGGGTAGGAGGCACCCAGAAAACCCTCCTCATAACAACCCAGGACATTCTACAGTGCGTTAGAAGGGGGTGGTGCTGTGATCAGATACATGTAGGTCCTGTAAGGGACTGGTACTGTGGGCAGCAAGGGGGAAAGCTGCAAGTCACAGTACTGAACAGAGCAACCAGGGCGGGCTTCATTGAGGAGCTGATATTTTAACAAAGACTTGAAGGGGGAAAGAGCACAGCAGACATCTGGAGTCAGGATATTGCAGAAGAGGGAACAGTGGGGATAAATGCGGGGAGCAGACACTGCCAGGAGGCCAGGGCAGCCGGGAGCAGGGAGTGAGAGTTGAACAGAAAGCGGGGACAAGGTACCGAGGCACTGGGTAAGAATCTGCTCTGTTGGCGAACCAACAGGGACAAGCAGGGGTCATAGGTGCTGATGGACATGCCTGTACCAGGCCTGTGAGGGAGGCAGAGGCAGAACAGTGGGAAAGAGCACAGACAGCTGAGGTGGGGCAAGCAAGGAGTGAGGAGGATGCACCAGGGGTGGCTCTGAGTGAGGCTCATGGCTTCCCCTGGACTTGACATTCCTTTGCTACGTGTGCTGGGGTCCCCGACTCCATAGACGCCTGTGCTCCAGGCACAATGTCAGAGACTCCACTAGCAGCCTGAGTTCGTTCAACAGTCCATCGTCTGGACACATAGTTGCAGGACCTACATTGCCACTTGGTTCTTGGGAAACATTCAGTGACCTGAATGGTGCTCTCAGAATCTTGACCCCAGTTCCACTGTGAGGCTACAACTGTGGCTGATGAGGCAACAGTGTGACCCACATGTGTGTAATGAACCTTGCAGCCTCTTTGATCAGGAGTTTCCAGAATTAGGGGTCATATGAAACATGCACTCCAATCCCCGCCTCCACAGGGAAGAGAATCTGATTCCACAGATGTCCTGCTTACTCCATTCTCCTGTGTCATTATTAACACAAAAGTAACTGGTCCACAAAGAGCTACGCTTTACTGACTGAGAATTTACCTTGAGTCTTGGTCCTTCATTCATTCAGGAAGTAGTTCTAAGCAGGGACCAGATGCTATGTCTCCTCCTACTGTGGCTGGATTGGTTAGGGATGATGGGGACTGTCCCCTGCAAGCAGATGACTGCCACGTGCTGTGTGAGAAAAGCGATGGCAGGATTTCAATTATAGAACTCTGGGAACACAGAAGAAAGCATCTGACCCCTGCCATATGTCCGGGTGTGGGATGTGCTGTGGGTCCGTAGTCAGGACACATTCTCGGGGAGACGGGGAGATTTCTTGAGGTGGCACTTTGACCTTCCACAGTTTACACACACACAGGAGCAGAAGGGCACAGACCTGGACACAGGTGGAACCAGACAGACTTTCATTCCCAGTTGTCTCCAGACCACCATGGCAGCTAGGTCATCTCCAGTGCTGTCTTAACAGCCACTAGAAACCCTTCCTGTGCTTTGGCGTGCCTCCCGATTCCTTATATCTGATAAACAGAGTGAGACTGGTGGAGACATAACTGGGGTGGGGGCTGGTTGCAAAGCCTCTCTGATATGGCAGAGTGCTTCCCCGCAAAGGAAGTTAAAGTCCTGCTTGGTGTTGCCTCTGGAGCAACCCTTTCCTACCAGCGGACTCCAGTTTCTTGGCTGCAAGGTAGCTCCTCCTAAGGCGCACACAAAGGGGGTTAGAACATTTCAGGGTGGCTTTGCCCTACTGGGTACCCGCGTTTCACAAGCCGACAGGAGATTGGGACACTGATGGCTCTCTTCTCATGGAACAACATCTGCATCTCGGTAACTGAAACACAAGCCACCCGTGTAGTTGTGACTGCAGAGAAGACTGGCTTTGCACTCAAGAGAAACTAGGGCGTGACTCCCAGATCCAGCTTTTACTGCATCAGCCACCTAAGCTCTTTCAGCTTGTTTCCTTGTCTGTGAGAAGGCTGGGGTTCATCCTTACCCCTCTGGGTCTGTGTGGAATAAAACCCCATATACCTGGCTCCCACAAGCTCCATAAGTAGGCTCCAGGTGAGTCATTTACACTGCACCCTGTGTTATGGACACATCAGTGGGGAGGGTGGCATGCCAGAACCCTGAGAATCTACTCGATCCTCTGGTTGGCGTGGGTGTTGGGGTGGTGGAACTGGTGCCGTGTCCAACTATTTAATTGGCTTTACATACCACAGGCACACACTTCATTTCATATTAGGTGTGTTCTGCTCAGAGGAGTTGTAGTGAAAGAAGTCAGTCGTCACAGTTGAATCTGTAGCAGGTAGAAGCCGCAGTGGGGTCGCTCCCTCCACTGGCCATTACAGGAACTGGCAGTTCCCTCCATGGGTTGATGGCACCAGGTGGAGACACCTGAGGAGTTGCAAGAAGGTGCTGTGACATTCCCTAGGAGGGTCCCCATACTGAGCTGGCAGCTCATCCTTGCCTCCCTGATGACCACTGGGACTAGTAAATCACACCCTGCATAGGGAGGCCGTGTCAATATACTTCATTTTGTCCTAACACTAACTCAACACTATAGAGTGAAAAATAGTGAAAATCTCATCAACACACAGTGCGTGGGTAGGGCAGCTCAAGTCCTGTTCCGTGTACTTGGTCACCGACACCGTAAAGTGACATTTTGAAATTCCCATGCTTCGGCTTATCCCTGCTCACTGTGAAGCAGGTGGTCACCCTGGATCCCTTTATGCTTCCAATGCTGTGACGAAATTCAAAAGGCCGTATTCAAAGACAACAACGGGCCCATAAAAAGAAAGAGGAGAGCTTTTCTGTCTGTATCCTATTCTTAGCAAGGAGGCCTTTCCCAGACAAACTCTGCCATCAGATTGTATTTCTCATCAGCTCATCATGCAGCAGGGATTCATAGTGAAATCTCCACCACCTTCCATTTGGTAAAAATATCAAATCTGTTAACTGACTTTTCTCCCAGGTTCTCCCCAGGAAAAATGGAAATTGCTCTACTGAGCCTGACAGCTGAATCTAAGAAGGAATCAGGCAGATGAGGAGGGAGAAAGGGCATGTTAAGATGGAGGCAAAGGCAGGACTGAGATTGTGAAATCGGGTGAGGAGGGGACGACAGGGGATGGGGTGTGGCTAGGGAGTAGGAGTGTGAGCACACTGGCCATCTGATGAACAGAGAGAGGTCTGTGTGGCTGGAATATCAAGTGGGGCATGGAGCAGAAGGAGGGTGTCTGGTGAAGATAGGGCATTTGGGGGAAGACAAGACCTGCTGTGCCTAGTACAGGAGGCTGGACAATATCCTAAGAGCAGCAGGCAGCCCATGCAGAGTTTTGAGCAGGGGTGTCATGCCCAGATTGCACTGAGGAAGTCTTCCTTTCCTCAGGCAGCAGGACAGACCATGTGTTGGAAAGCATCAGGATTGCTGGTGCTTGTCAAGGAGAGAGATGAGGGTGACCTGGCCTAGGGAATTCACTGTGCTGATGGTGAGAAGGAACAGAATCTTACTTAGATTTAAGAGGCAGAGAGGTGAGGCTTGATGATTGAGAGTGTGGTGAGAGAGGCAGCAGGCAAGGATGGCTTTAAGCATCTCTGGCCTAAGCAGCTGGGAGAAGGCTGCCTGGCACTGAGTCAGGGGACAGTAAAGGAGGTGCAGCTGTGTGGGGAGTGGGGGTTGGGGGGATGGGTGCAGTTTGGACATGTTGAATATTCCTTGCCTGGGGGACTCAAACACGTACTATCACAATGACTTGGGGTTGCTGACCTAACTTCTCTGTGCCCGTAATGCCTCATCTGTGATGGGGGAATGAGGCTAAGAATTAAGAAAAAGACCAATTTCCTGTTTCATTGCTTTAGTCTAGGAGAATGTTCTCCACAGAGAAGTGCTGTCTTACTGTCAGGTATTCCGTCGGTATAATGGGAATGTATCTGCTTATCCATATATCCGCTTGGTTTTACATATCTGCTTTGTGTATTTTCACCATGTGGTATGTATTGTCAACCGTAAAGAGAAATAAACTCAAAGGAACAAGTGTTTCTTGTCACATGCATGCAGAACGGCAGTCCATCAGCCTGTCTCTCAGAGAAACAGCCCCCTTTAGAACCTCCTGTAGCTCCTCACTCCCTCCACGGGGTGGGTAGAGGCCTGTGGGACCCAGTGTGTCTTTCACTTCTCTTCCCTGTGAAGGCATCTCCGGTGTCCCAGAAGTTGCCTAGCACTTGTTGAGTGCTGTCTCCCTGCAGCCCTGTCAGTTGACTAGGGGAGTCTGTAGTCAAGAAGAGAGTGCTGAGCCTGATGTGTGGATCTGGAAACCATCAGCCTGTGGTGCCGAGCTGGGAGGTGATGAAGCCACAGATACCTAGATTTAAATCAAGGTCCCATGACTTATTCCTTCTGTGACCGTGGGCAAGTTACTTACAGTCTGCGTGACTTAGTTTCCTGAATTGAAGAGGATGATGATCCTATTCTGCGATAATGACTCCTTTTTGCTGCCTTCATTTAGATTACCAAAAAAAAAAAAAACAAAAAACCTTTTGAGAACTATACAGTGATGTTCAAGTGTCGATTACTTCCAGAGTAAAAACGGAACCTGTCAACAAAGATATGAAAAGATGCTCAACCTCACTCACCATCAGAAAAATGCAAATCAGAGCCACAATTAGGTATCTAGTCACAGCGGTCAGAATGGTCATGATCAGAAAGCTGCGCACAATAAATGTTGGAGTGGATGTGGAGAAAAGGGAATCCTCCTATACTGTTTGTGAGAATGAAAGCTGATACAGCCACTATGGAGAACAGTATGGAGATTTCCTTTAAAACTGGGAATAAAACTACCACGTGCTGTGCTGTGCTTAGTTGCTCAGCTGTGTCCGTCTCTTTGCAACACCATGGACTGTAGCCCACAAGGCTACTCTGCCCATGGGGATTCCCCAGGCAAGAATACCGAGGTGGGTTGTCATGACCTCCTCCAGGGGATCTTCCCAACCCAGGGACCGAAGCCGTTCTCCCGAAGTGCAGGAGGATCCATTATTGTCTGAGCCGCCAGGGAAGCCCATAAATACTGGAGTGGCTAGCCTATCCCTTCTCCAGCGGGTCTTCCTGGCCCAGGATTTGAACTGGGTTCTCCCACATTGCACATAGATTCTCTACCAGCTGAGCTACCACGGAGCCCATAAAACTATCATATGACCCAGAAATCACACTCTTGGGCATACGCCCTGAGAAAACTATAATTCAGAAAGACACATGTACCCAAAAGTTCCTTGAACCATTATCTACAATATCCATGACATGGAAGAAACATAGATGTCTGTTAATGAATGGATAAAGATGTTGTGGTAAATGTATGTATACAATGGAATGTTCATCAGTTATAAAAGGGAACGAATTTGTGTCATTTCTAGTGAATTGGATGAAGCTAGAGCCTGTTATACAGCGTGAAATAAATCAGAAAGTGAAAAACAAATATCCTACATCAACACACATATGTGAAATTTAGAAAAACGGCACTGATGAACCTATTTGCAGGGCAAGATTAGAGTCTCAGTCATGGACAAGAGAATTATGGACACAGCAGACAAGGAGAGGATGGATTGAGTTGAGAGTATAACACTGAAATATACAGATTACTATGTGTAAAATAGATAGCTAGTGGCAAGCTTCTGTATAGCACAGGAAACTTAGTTTGGTGCTCTGTAATGACCTAGAGGGGTGGGGTTCGGGGGTGGAAGAGAAGTTCAAGAGGGAGGGGATATATGTATACACTAACCGCTGATTCACCCTTGTCCTACATCAGAAATTAGCACAACATTTAAAGCAATGATAATCCAATTTTAAAAGGTGAGGAGTGTTCGAACCTCTCTGCCTTTATACTTATCTACTGGGACCAGAATGAAAGATGCTTATATTTACCATGCTGACAAAGTTCAACTTCACCTGAGCTGTTAAGAAAAGCCACAGTAAGGAAATCTCTGCAGACTTTCATGTCCACAAAATGACTTAGTGCAAAGTACCACCCTTCCCCGTCGGACTTTGGTAAGACTCATCCAAAGCATCCAGTGACTGCTGGGTTTACCTACTACAAGTTCAAGTACAGACCTTCCTCCTTGTCATTAAAGGGCAGACACAGACCATCCAACTCCTTCTTTTCTGTCTCATAACTAGGAACGGTGATTTAAAGTCAGTTCTCCTGAAACTACCTAGTCACAAAGATAATCATTTCCTCTTCTGTCGACGAGATTTGCCCCTAAACGTTTTCCCCCTCTGCAAAGGTCCCCACTGTCACTTCTCTACTACTCTCTGTGGAATGAAGTACAGTGCAAAACCACCTTGCTGGCAGTCTGATCTTCAGGTCTGTGGTGCTCTCCCAATTTCAATCGGTAGAAATACAGCCAGTGTCTCTAATAGTTTGCTTTTACTCTTTCCTAGTGTGTTACTAGTAACAATTGGTAGAAAAACATGCAAGTAACAGGAGCTGCTCCTCACGTGGACAGGCGACAACACAAATTACCAGGCATCAGGGAGAAGCCCCCGCCTTCCGATCCCAAGAGCCGACCATCACCAGCTGTCATCTGTGCGGAAGGAAACTTCCTGCGACTCTGGCAAGGATGGTCCCTCCTAGCCTCTAAGCTGCTGGGAGAGGACCTCCGGGCACGTGGTCGAGAGGACCCGGCACTAACTCCTCTTCTCCGAATCCCCCCCCGCCCTACTGCCATCGTCCCCGTGGAGGAACCTACTTGTCTTCAGGCCATTCCAGGCTCCCTCTCAATCCACTACAACCCAGGGAATACGCAGGAAGGTCCTTCTATAAGGAAGGGAGGGGTAAATGTCCCATCTTTGTGACATCAAAACCAGGCCCGCCAACTCCTCACCCCTGAAGGACGGGTAGGCTCTGTAGGACGCTGGAGGACTCCTCTTGGTGGTCTGCTGCTGCTGCTAAGTCACTTCAGTCGTGTCTGACTCTGTGCAACCCCATAAATGGCGGCCCACCAGGCTCTCCCGTCCCCAGGATTCTCCAGGCGAGAACACTGGAGTGGGTTGCCATTTCCTTCTCCAATGCAGGAAAGTGAAAAGTGAAAGTGAAGTCGCTCAGTCATGCCTCACTCTTCACGACCCCATGGACTGCAGCCTACCAGGCTCCTCCATCCATGGGATTTTCCAGGCAAGAGTACTGGAGTGGGTTGCCATCTCCTCCAATGCATGAAAGTGAAAAGTGAAAGTGAAGTGGCTCAGTCGTGCCCGACTGTTCTCGACCCCATAGACTGCAGCCCACCAGGCTCCTCCATCCATGGGATTTTCCAGGCAAGGGTACTGGAATGGGGTGCCATTTCCTTCTCGGTGGTCTTTACCCTTCTATTCCACACACACTAAGGATGGGAGGCCGACCGCTGCCCACTCCCGGCTTCTTGCACGGGCGGAGGATGGGAGGCACTGCATTGGCGTCCTGCTGTTGAGAACCTGATCCTGAGAAGGAATGTGTGAGAGCGAGGAGTAGAGAAAGGGACAGACATGAAGAGGAAGACATCTATCTCTCTAGGACCAACCAGGTGTGCCTTAGTGTCACAGGATCAGAATCCTCTTTAGCCAATTGGGATCCGTGCTTTCTCAGAACAGTTATTTTCCCCAGATGCCCCACCACTTCAGTATCAGATGGCGGTTGGACAGTTTTCAGTTGAGTTCAGTTGCTCAGTCATATCCGAGTTTTGGCGACCCCATGGACGGCAACACCCCAGGCTTCCCTGTCCGTTACCAACTCGAGGATCCTACTCAAACTCATGTCCATCCCGTCGGTGACTCCATCCAACCATCTCATCCTCTGTTGTCCCCTTCTCCTCCTGCCTTCAATCTTTCCCAGCATCAGGGTCTTTTCCAATGAACCGGTTCTTCTCATCAGGTGGCCCAAAGTATTGCAGTTTCAGTTTCAGCATCAGTCCTTCCAATGAATATTCAGTACTGATTTGCTCAAGAATGGACTGGTTGGATCTCCTTGTAGTCCAAGGGACTCTCAAGAGTCTTTTCCAACACCACAGCTCAAAAGCATCAGTTCTTCGGCACTCAGCTTTCTTTATAGTCCACCTCTCACATCCATACAAGACTACTGGAAAACCCAAAGCTTTGACTAGACGGACCTTTTTTGGTAAAGTAATGTCTCTGCTTTTTAATATGCGGTCTAAGTTAGTCATAGCTTTTCTTCCGAGGAGAAAGCGTCTTTTAATTTCATGGCTGCAGTCAACATCTGCAGTGATTTTCAAGTCCAAAAAATAAAGTCTCTCACTGTTTCCATTGTCTCCCCATCTGTTTGCCATGAAGTGATGGGACCGGATGCCATGATCGTAGTTTTCTGAACGTTGAGTTTTAAGCCAACATTTTCACTCTCTTCTTTTAGTTTATCAAGAGGCTCTTTAGTTCTTCTTCACTTTCTGCCATAAGGGTGGTGTATTTTTCACTCTCCTCTTTCAAGTTCATCAAGGGGCTCTTTAGTTCTTCTTCACTTTCTGTCACAAGGGTGGAGTCATCTTCATATCCGAGGTTATTGATATTTCTCCCAGCAATCTTGATTCCAGCTTGTGGTTCATGCGACCCAGCATTTCGCATGATGTACTCTGCATATAAGTTACATAAGCAGGGTGACAATATATAGCCTTGAGGTACTTAAGAACCCCATGAACAGTATGGACAGTCTGTATGTGACTTATTTCTCTTTCTCTCCCTGTGGATTGCCATTTTAAACTGATATCGAAACATCCTATGGACATCAGGCGATGACCAGGATAACTGGGCTCAAATTGGTGTTCACCAGGTTCAGAAGTAGGCTCTTTCCTTGGCAACAGCTTCCTCCACACCTCCTGTCACACGTCACAAAATGAGACAAAATAATGAAGTATTTTCAGAGGAAATGCATTTCCCGTATAGAAATCATCACAGGTGTTCTTTCTCAAGAGTGTGTGAGCTCTTTCGCTCAGGCCCGTGGCGCCGGCAGGATGGGAAGCTCCGTAGCCACCGACAAGACCAGAAGTGGCATGATAAGCAGTACAAGAAAGCCCATCTGGGCACAGCCCTGAAGGCTAACCCTTTTGGCGGCGCTTCTCACGCTAAGGGAATTGTGCTGGAAAAAGTAGGAGTTGAAGCCAAACAGCCAAATTCTGCCATCAGGAAGTGTGTCAGGGTTCAGCTAATCAAGAATGGCAAAAGGTCACTGCTTTTGTACCCAATGATGGTTGCTTGAATTTTATTGAGGAAAATGATGAAGTTCTGGTTGCTGGATTTGGTCGCAAAGGTCATGCTGTTGATGACATTCCTGGAGTCCGCTTTAAGGTTGTCAAAGTAGCCAATGTCTCTCTTTTGGCTTTATACAAAGGCAAGAAGGAAAGACCAAGATCATAAATTTTGATGATGAAAGCACGATAGTAATAAATTTTCCTATACCAAAAAAAAAAAAAAAAGAGTGTGTGAGTTAGACCTTGATGTGACATAGGAATAAGTACATACTTTTAATAAGCTCCTTGAGTCCTGCCTTGGTGTGCAATGCTTTTGAAAACTTTTATCTCCTGAATCGACCAGTAGCAGTGTATAGTAATTTAAAAACGAAAGCATCTTTAGTTGTCTGATTTCCTGGGCTATAGCTGATCCTGGGCAGTAGACCTCTGCTGAGGTCAGAGATTTGGATATATGATTAGTTAAGGGTTTCCATTTGTATTTTGATTGTTGTTGATTAGTCCCTAAGTCATGTCGCATTCTTTTGTGATCCCATGGACTGTACCCACCATGCTTCTCTGTCCATGGGATTCCCCAGGCCAGAATACTGGAGTGGGTTTCCATTTGCTTTGTCAGGGGATCTTCATGACCCAGGGATCAAACTCCAGTCTCCTGCATTAGCAGGTGGATTCTTTACCGCTGAGCCGCCAGGGAAGCCCTTGTATTTCCAATACCATTGCCTTATATTTGACACACCTCTATTGGGTGTATTAAATACGTCTATGCACCTGTGTGTTAGGGTTGCTTTGCTTGTTTGTTTTGTCAGAAACAGAAAAGTGAAGTGGCATTGCTTGCTTAAGTCTCTCAGGGAATCGGCAACAGTAAAAATGTGTTAAAAAAAAAAAAACGTATTTCCATATCTTAAGGAGATGAAATTCCACAACTCGCTATGAAGGGGTTTAGTCTCCTACCTAGAACGTACTGACATTCAATGAACTCTTTCATGAGTGGTCACTTTAGGAAAGAAATGGTTCTACTCTTTTTAAGTGATTATTGGCTACATTTAAAATTATGCTTGAGATTGTGTGAAATAGGTAAGTAAAACTACAGATCCCAGTGATCCATTTTCTTTACCCTGCATGTGGGTGCCATACAAACTCAGTGTAAACCATCAGTTTCGATAGAGCCAACATGCCCTGCACGGACATTTTGTTTATAAAGTGGACAGACTGTATGTGCTAACAGGAAATCTACACTTTGTTCAGCAGATTATTTATCTGATAAAGGAGGACCTAGAGCCAAGGGAATGTGTAACGTGGTGATTGTGAGCTAAAATAGGTGACAACATTGAGAGGGTGGCATTATGAACAGTGCAGAAACCTTCACATTTCAACCCACACAGATGAAAAATGGTCAGGACCACTACCAAGCAGTGTGACCTTGAGTAAGATGCTCACCCTCTCTGTTCCTCGGTTCCCATGTCTGCAAATGGGGACAATAATATTCTATGTTATCCCGCCCCCAGGCGAAGCCCATTCCTGACCCTCTGATCCCAGCCTCCACTGGCTCCTGAGGCCAAGGCTCTCATCACACTTGTGTCACCGTTGTCTTCAGTCTGGCTCCCTGCCCACCCCACGGTGAGCTCCTTGAGGACCCTCTTGCTGCCTGAAACGTTCTTGTGCCCACAAAGTCTGGAAAGCACCGGTCTGGGAGTCTGGTGCCCCACAGGTGCTCAGAACACGTTCACCATCTGATATGTGATGATAAGGTGAGGTACACAGACCAGTGCAGCTGCTGATACGTTGTCAATTTGTTTGCTGCAAACACAATACACGAAAAAAGTGGCTAGAGCAAACCTCTTGACTCAATTTTCATAGGCCCAGGGCTGTGTCTGTCTTTTATTCCCACCTTGTCCAGAACCTTATTGTACCAGAGTAACACTCGCCTTTCCCCTTCCTAGTGCATCACCATCAAGCAGCTGTTTCTCAACTGAATTGCCAGTGAGTGAACCCTGAAAATTCTAGGCTCACATTTCTGTTCCTTTGAGCGGGTGATGGGCATCCTGTCTTCTATCCCCACTCGGACAGGAGTGTCTAGTGTCCGTCCCTTCCCACTTGGCTTCCCATTTATTCTATAAATTGGACAATCCGTTACCTCCTGAGACTGAGTTCTGTCCTAGGCTATGGCTGCTTTTGGCACTGTGCTGAGGGCACTGATGACCAGGTGGGCGCAGGGGGGATACTTGTTGGATGAATTCAGCTCGGACAGCCATGCTACTTTATTTCACCGGTGAGAGGTGTAACTTCCACTCATTCTGCCATTAGCAGGATGGACGCTTTGAACCTGCTGATCAGTGTCCTGGGCAAGTCCACAGGAGCCCTGTCACCCTGCTCTCCTCTCTTCCTCTTGCTTCCATAGCTTCTTCTACTCCGTACCTTTGCTGTGCCCTCCTCTGTGCTCCCACTGCTCTCCTTGTACATGGACACTGTGCTTGAGCCCATCCATTCCCCTGATTTCATGTTGTGTGATTGTCAGTTACCTTTCTGATTAGGTTCTTTGAGCAGTTTTCTCTTTACTCACAGTCCAAGGTGGATGCCGCCATACAGTAAGCATCATGGGTCTCCTTTTATTCTTTTTCTTTCATTTTCTCCTTTTTTTCTTCCTTTTTTCCCTTTTATGAGGAAACAATACAGTGTGTGGGTACGGACACTAGCTCTGATTCTAGACAACTTCCTTGCACTCAGTTCTCCCACTTGTTATCATCACATCTTGAGAAATTAAATTGGCTCACTGTGCCATTGAAGCCTCACCTGAAAATTGGTGAATTATTCTGAATAATGACATGAACTGAGCAGGTTGTATTTGTGAGTATGGAATGAGGTTAGTAGAGATGTGCTGGCATATTCCCTGGTGTCATGACTACTGAGCTTCAAGGTCACATTAAACATCTGTGTCCAGCCCTAGAGGCTCCTTCCTTCTCAGCCACAGTCCTCGAGCTTTTCCCTCACAGCTAGATGCACCCTCACCAGGAGGCTGGCTTTTCTGTTACACCTGTCCCACCTGGAAACCACTCACAGACTTCATCTTCTGTTGCGTTCATCATTCTGTTCCTGGTAATGTTGTCCTCAGATGGATTGAGGCTCCTCCTAGTGCAAGGGGAAACCCAGGACTGAAAATAAGGGTGTGACGTTTCCATGCTCCCCCATGGCATGGAAACTCTCTGGGACCTGTGCCCAAACTCCTCTCCCCATATCGTCTCCCCCCATACCAGTGTTCACAGTTTACCCTCAAGCTGGGTTCCAGTGCAGGCCCTACCAGCCCAGGCACTCTCCTTCAGCCTCAAATTCCTTATCTTTAAAATGGATATAGGTCCACTTGTTGGTGAGGTTTCTTGGGAGACCTGCTGGGGATCACAGATGTAAAACACCTAGCACCCATGACCTGGCAGGTGGAAGGCACTAAATAAACGGCTGTGTCCTCTATCTGTCAGCTTCTTTAATGCACAGCATCTGGTGTGGAATAATACTGTGTCTCAGCCAATGTTTTTAGATTGGACAGAGAAAGATGTGACATACTGGGGGTATATTAGGCTTCTCCAGAGTAACACAGCCAATAGGGAGAGACTTATTTTAGGGAAGTGGATCATGGGCTTGTGGGTGCTGACAGTTCTGATGTCCTTTGGGCAGGTCGGCTGGCTAGAAATCCAGGTTGCACTCTAGAGACCCAAATCTGCAGAGCAGGCCAGCAATGTCGAGTCTCATGCAGGGTTTCTCAGGCTGTAGTCTTGAGGCTAAATTGTTTCATCCTCAGGAAGCCTCAGTCCCTGCTCTTAAGCTTTTTCAACTGATTGGATGAAGAAACTGCACTCCCCCCCTCCCCCGCTTCCCCATTATGCCAGGTAATATAATTCCCTTAAAGTCTACTTGGAGAAAAGTTATGACCAACCTAGACCGCATATTAAAAAGCAGAGACATTATGTTGCCAACAAAGGCCTGTCAAATCAAAGCTATGGTTTTTCCGGTAGTCATGTATGGATGTGAGAGTTGCACTATAAAAAAAGCTTAGTGCCAAAGAATTGATGCTTTTGAACTGTGGTGTTGGAGAAGACTCTTGAGAGTCCCTTGGACAGCAATGAGCTCCAACCAGTCCATCCTAAAGGAAATCAGTCCTGAATATTCACTAGATGGACTGATACTGAAGCTGAAACTCCAATATTTTGAACACCTGATGTGAGGAACTGACTCATTTGAAAAGACCCTGATGCTGGGAAAGATTGAAGGTGGGAGGAGAAGGGGACAACAGAGGATGAGATGGTTGGATGGTATCACCAACTCAATGGACATGAGTTTGAGTAAGCTCCGGGAGGTGGTGATGCACAGGGAGGCCTGGCATGCTGCAGTCCATGGGGTCACAAAGAGTTGGACATGACTGAGCAACTGAACTGAACTGAACTGAACTGAAAGTCTATTGATCAAGTATCCACGTACCTTACTCGCCCGCCATCTAGTGGCTAACATCTGAAAAATGGGGCACCAGAGCCAAGCCAAGATGACTTTTACTTCATTCATCACAGTGGGGAAGCAGTACACTGAGACATCACGTCCCAAACAGAATCTCTGGCCAGTGGGCTGTCTCTCTAGCTTTACTCATCTCAGGTAAAATCTGTTCCCTGGCCTCAGAAACCATATAAGATAACGAAGGAATGTTGAGGCAGTGGTGATTTAAGGAGAGATTTGGTATGATATCTTTTTTCATTTGGGCCCAGTGACTGCAGGGAATGAAATGGGGTGGGGTGGTGAAGGAAATGAGATAATGAATTCATTGCCCCAGCCACCTCCCTGCCCCCAAGTAGCCGACTTCAATAGGTCTAACTGGTATTAATGCCTTTGTGTATAGGCTCACTATTAACACCACGTGTGTGGTTTGAGAAACTTGGTGGGCAAAGCAGACAGCATGGCCAAATATTCATTTCTCAGAGTGGATGGAGGGAGAAGAGAGAAAAGAATGTTGATCCATGGGTTACTTGTGAGTCAGTTTCTAAAATCTCACTATTTCTTCACAAGGTGTGTGTGAATTCTTTTCTTTATCTGAGAATTGGCTTTCTAGGTGAAGAAATATCATTGTGAGAGACTCCTTGTGACATGTGAAAAGTGGTTGGGAGTGAATTGGGTTGAGGTCATTTTCCAAATGTTTCACACCAAGTGTTTGTTTCAGGGGACAGCAGTGGCCCTGAAGAACTGAACTAAGTGGTTGAAATACAGGATGAGTTACTGAAATGTGAAGAGACTCTTTCTGGGATGTGTGTTCATCCTAGCCTGTGGTCACAGGCAACTCACAGGATTTGAACCGTGTCTTCCTACTGTGTTTTGTTCCCTGCCCTTAAATGTGCTGGAGGCTGCAGTTCCGGTTACTAAAGTTCCGAAGTAAGTTCTCTGAGGAAAGTAGTTTCTAGAAACAAGAAGTGCCTGGGAAGCTGCTCTAAAGTTTTAATATAGCCTGTGATGTAAATTTTGTTAGCTTCACCCAAGATATGATTATTCAAAGAATATAGAGATGCACGTACTTCAGTATCTACCACTGGATTTTTCAAATGAACATAAAATAAGACTGGCCTGGTTTTCTTTCTCATTTCTTTCTTTATTGTGGCTGCACTGAGTCTTTGTCGCTGCACGAGGGCTTTCTCTAGCTGTGGAGAAGGAGCACTACTCTCTAGCGGTGGTGCACGGGCTTCTCATTGCAGAGACTGCTCTTGTTGCAGAGCATGAGCTCTAGGCTCGTGGCTCCAGTAGTTGGAGAAGGCAGGTTCAGGAGTTGTGACACACAGTCTTAGCTGCTCTGTGGCACGTGGAAACTGCCTGGACCAGGGACTGAACACCTGCCCGTTTCATTGGCAGGTGGATTCTTTTTTTTTTTAATAATTAATTTATTTTAATTGGAGAATAATTCTTTACAATATTCTGATGGGTTTTGCCATATATCAACATGAATCGGCCACAGTTATATATATGTCCCCTCATTCCGGAACTGGGGGTCCCACCTCCATCCCCATGCCCTGCTTCATGCATTGAACTTGTTCTGGTCATCTATTTTACATATGGTAATGTGTATGTTTCAATGCTATTCACTGAAATCATCCCACCCTCCCCTTCCCCCACTGAGTTGAAAAGTCTGTTGTATAGGTCTCTGTCTTCTTTGCTGCCCTGCATGAAGAATCGTTGTTACCGCCTTTCTAAATTGCTTTTTTGCGGGGAGCCGGTGAGGCATTCCACTCGTGACAAAGGTCATGAGGAAGGAGGCTCGGCATACGCAAAGGCGGGATCGAGCCTCAGGAGTCCCCCCGGATATTCTCGAGCATTTTCCCCCAAAAAACCAGAGTCTGCCTACTTTATTGCTTTGTGCTCTCACCTCTGACTTTACTGGGGGCTGTCCCCTACCACCATCTCGCTCTCTCTCTGTCAAAGAGTTAACTTACAGCTCCAATTAATAAAGTTCCTGGGCAATTAGGAGTGTTTAAATCCAAACCCCTCTGATGGCTCTCTAACTCGCCTGACAAGTTTACCCGGACTCCTGCAGCTATGCATACGATTGTTTACAGTCTCCCAGCCTCGAGAGGCATGGGAAGCTTAAGATATTCAAATAGCTTAGAGCCTCTCAGAGAGTTAAAAACTGTCAGAATAAACTAGTAAAGGATTTCATTGATGAGTCAATGCTTGTTGCCAAGTTTTCACATCCCCTGAATTGTATCCTTGAATATGTATCAATTAATAGTGGGTATGTAGAAAAAATAAGTAGTGGCCTTGGTGTTAGTAACTTTAGACCCTTAAGGTAATAAATTCTTTCTTTGTTGTAAACCCATTACACATCCGCCCTATAGGAATGCAATTTTATCTTTGGAAGATGGTGCCAAACCTTGAAATAATTACTCTTAGAGAAAGTAAGTCTTTGTTGATAAGTCCTTGTCAAGAGTCATAAAATGTTAGTAGGCCTTCTGGCCAGAAGATGATGTAAATCACCTAAACCATTTGTATACGATACATTTGCAGGAAAGAAACCTTGGTTTTTGATAAGAATCAAAGACTGCTGACTTTGCATCCCCTATTATCCTCTATGTGTAACTTAGGGTATAAAAGCCCCTGTTAAAAATAAAGCTACGGGCCTTGCTCACCAACGCTTGGTCTCCCCATGTCATTCTTTTAACTTCCAGCTGAGTCTCCATCTGGAGCGCGGAACCCACCACGCTTACTAATCATGCCTGGGCTTCTAAGACCCACTCGAGAAGGTGTCTAGGGTGAGACACCTTCCGCTATTCGAGAGGGCGCCTGCGGCCTACGTAAGTGGTGCAAACTTCTTGTCTTGAAGTTTTATTGGTCTCCCGCGTAAACCAAGCTACTCAGCTTCTTTTCTCCACTGAAATTTCCTACTGAGCTATCCTCATTCTATTGTTCTCTATATCTCTAATTAGCATATAAATAGTCGCCGACGCAGTCTCCCCTTCGAATACCCTGGATCAGCCGGGGCTGGTCCTCGGCACTTTTTGATGCATTAATATAAGTATTTGTCTTTCTCTTTCTGACTTACTTCTGTCTGTATAACAGGCTCCAGGTTCATCCACCTCATTAGAACTGATTCAGCGGTGTTCCTTTTCAATAGCAGGGTAATATTCCATTGTGTATATTTACCACAACTTCCTTATCCATTCATCTGCTCATAGACATCTAGGGTGCTTCAATGTCCTAACTATTGTAAATAGTGCTGCAGTAAACATTGGGGTACATATGTCTCTTTCAAATCTGGTTTCCTTGGGGTGTATGCCCTGCAGCGGGTCGTATGGCAATTTCATTCCCAGTTTTTTAAGGAATCTGCACACTCTTCTCCATAGTAGCTATACCAGTTTGCATTCCCACTAACCGTGAAATCATGTTCCCTTTTCTCCCCACCCTCTCCAGCATTTTATTGTTTGTAGACATTTTGATGATGGCCATTCTGACCTGTGTGAGATGATACCTCATTGTGGTTTTGATTCGCATTTTTCTAATTATCTGTGATACTGAACATCTTTTCACGTGTTTATTAGCCATCTGTATATCTTTGGAGAAATGTCTGTTTAGGTCACTTGCCCACTTTTTATTGGGTTGATCATTTTTTTGATATCAAGCTGCATGAGTTTCTTGTACATTTTGGAGATTCATTCATTGTCAGTTGTTTCATTTGCTATTATTTTCTCCTGTTCTGAGGGCTGCCTTTTCACCTTGCTTATAGAATCCTTCGCTGTTCAAAAGCTTTTAAGTATAATTAGGTCCCATTTGTTTATTTTTCTTTTTATTTCCATTACTCTGGGAGGTAGATCCTAGAGGATTTTGCTGTGATTTATGTCACAGAGTGTTCTGCCTATGTTTGCCTCTTAAGAGTTTTATAATTTCTGGTCTTACATTTAGGTCTTTAATCCATGTTGAGTTTCTTTTTGTGTATGGTGTTGGAAGGTCTTCCAGTTTCATTCTTTTACACATAGGTGACTAATTTCCCCAGCATCGTGCGTTGAACAGACTGTGTTTTAGCTATTGCATATTTGTGCATCCTTTGTGAAAGACAAGGTGTTCATAGGTGCAGGGATTTATCATTGAACTTTCTGTTTTGTTCCATTGATCTATATTTCTGTCTTTGTGCCAGTACCATACCATCTTGATGACTGTGGCTTTGTAATATAGTCTGAGTGAGGAATGTTGATTCCTACATTACACTCTTCTCTCTCAACATTGCTTTGGGAATTCGGGGTCTTTGGTGTTTCCATACAAACTGTGAAATTATTTCTTGTAGTTCAGTGAAAAATACCATTGGTAGTTCGGGATTGTGATGAATCTACAGATTGCTTTGGGTAGTAGAATCATTTTCACTATATTGATTCTTCAATCCAAGAACATGATACATTTCTCCATCTATTTGTGTTATCTTTGATTTCTTTCACCAGTTTTTTTTTTATATTTTTCTGTATAAAGATCTTTTGTTTCTTTACGTAAATTTAGTCCTAAGTATTTTATTATTTTTGTTGCAATGGTGAATGGGATTGTTTCCTTAATTTCTCTTTCTGATTTTTCATTGTTAGTGTATAGAAATGCAGGGGATTTCTGTGTATTAATTTTATATGGCAGGCGGAATCTTAACCACTGGACCACCAGGGAAGTCCTGCCCTGCTTATCTTTGGGTGTGAAGCTTTCTGAGCTCTGACACACGGCAAATTCCAGTGATCACCACCATGACCAGGAACAGGCCACGCCCATCACCTTGAAAATGCCCAGGAGCTGCCACTTTCTCGTTTCTCCTTCCACACCTGAATTCCTGACAAAAGGATCTGTCTGCCTTCACTACATTTTGTCCTTTGCAATTTTCCAATTCCTTATGTATTCCGAATATAAGACCTTTCTCATACTTGTGATTCACAAACATCTTTCCCCTAATAACAAATAGCTTCCCTTTTCATTACAGGAGACAGGAGTGATGAAATATACTTTTCCTCCCCACCCTCAGAGCTCAATGTTGTGTACCCAGCAAATGCCCATGAGATTCTTCAGAAGTGAAAATGAATTCTGCTCTCTGCCCATCTGTCTCTCAGGTAGTCCCCAGAGCTATAGTTCTCATCTCTGATCCCCTACCTGAATGGGAAATATAATAGAACTGTCTAAGGACAGGTGCTGTATCTTTTGCTGTGTTTTTCCTCACACTAGTATTTCCATTATCAACCAAGAAATGACCCGCAGTCTGTTCTCAATATAAATCTGGTCAAATATAGAGCAAATGAAAAGTACCTGATTTGTTCCAGGTGCTTTACTTTATCATTGTGTTGTGTCATGATACTGATACAGTATATGAATTGTTTTCTGTGTGGCACCCTCCCTTTTCATTTAGCATTTTATTGTAATAACTGTGTTATTATACATTTTAAAAAGTTTTGTAGGCTATTTTACATTCATTTTGGGCTTCCCTGGAGGCTCAAATGGTAAAGAATCTGCCAGCAATGTGGGAGACCTCGGTTCAATCCCTGGGTCAGGAAGATCTGCTGGAGAAGGGAATGGCAACCAACTCCAATATTCTTGCCTGGAGAATCCCCATGGACAGAGGAGCCTGCTGGGCTGCAGTCCAGGGGGTCTCAAAGAGTCAGACAGGGCTGAGCGACTAACACTTTCACTTTACCCTCATTCCCATTGTTTTATTTCATTCTTCTCTTGGGGATAGGAAAGCATCCTGCAAACCAGTGTGCAAACTACAATCTGACAGACTTGAAACCTGAATGGAGGGACACTCTTGGAGGAACCCGGGGAACCTTGGCAGCTGATTCTTCCTCTATGTGCCACAGTTCTCAAAGGCAAAAATGAGGGCAGTAGCACCACCTGCTTCCTGGGTGGTGTCCAGGATCAATTACCCAGCAGAATCTTAGCTTGCCACTTGTCCCTGTCATGTTATTATTGTAGGTGGCTCGGATGGTAAGGAGTCAGCCTGCAGTGCAGGAGACCCAGGTTCAGTCCCTGGGTTGGAAAGATCGGCTGCAGAAGGAAATGGCAACCCACTCCAATATTCTTGAATGGAGAATCCCATGGGCAGAGGAGCCTGGCAGCCTACACAGTCCAAGGGGTCTTAAAGAATCTGACAGGACTGAGCAACTTCCATTTCCACTTCACATAAACATTTTCAAGTCAAAACTCACTGTCATAATAAAGGTCTTTTTAAAAACAGCATTTCCTCTAGGATCAGAAGCAAGACAAGGGAGTTCACTCCCTCCCCCATTATTCAATATATCAGCTTATATTATTTTATTGTAATTTTAAGTGTCATTAGGTTTGTTCAAAGTTTCCACAAAGGGCTGTCTGAAAGGGCTCAGCTGCAGTTTGAACCAGCCAACCCTTGCAAGCAGAGAAAAATATACAGCACTTCTTGTGGGGAAAGGTTTCGTCGCGTTTTTTTCAGTGGCGAAGGGCGGGGGAGAAACGGAATGGCGATAATTGGAGCAACACTGCCCCCTGCAGATCACAGAAACCAAAACGCCACAAGGCCGAAAGAAAATCCACTCTTTCTGTTGGGTTTTCGCGCAGAGGACTGGACAGCGTGGACGCGGAAGTTGAGGGGGATGCCCATGAGGACCAGAGAAAGGAAGGGATCTTCTCGAAGGGGCCCGGCCAAACCACCCGTGGACCGCGGGCTCCTCTCCACTGGCCCAGGGAACCAAGGCAACACAGGCAGGAAGTCAGGGAATCTGGAAAATCCGGAGCTTGGTGGGCGGGGCTGCGCGCAGAAACCCAGTGAGCCCCGCGCCAGTCTCCTGGTCCGGGTCGGTTGGGAGTTTTCTCTTGGACCTTGTTTCTAAGTCTTCATTCACTGAGCAACCTGACCGGGTACGTCCGGGTCCTGTCGCCCACTGCCGAAGCCCCCAAAGTGCGGGACCGGTAAAAGTCCCCTGTATTTCTCCTCCCGCCCACCCCCGGCCTGTGAACGCGTTCCTCCCGTGGTACACTCACTGTTCTCTCAGCCCTCACTCTTCTAATCCGTCCTCATTGCCCACGAGGCTCACCCGGTCATCCTGGAGACTCTCCGTCCTCTTCGATGTTTCCCTTCCTCCTCACCGGAGCATCCCCCTGCCCATGGTCCCGCCCAGGGCATCAGGAAAGACCGCGCCCCTCATGGTGTCCTGTTTCTAGCCTTCCTCCCTCTCATCACCCTCAACATGATGTCCTATCCTCCAGCTCCCTCGCTCTAGTGCCAATGCACTGATACCAGAACCCCCTGGAAACCCCTGCCTCACCTACCACATGTCCTTCAACACTACCCGCCAGGCCCCTCCTGGATCCGCTGAGCCAGGGCTGGAAGCTGTCCCCTGCAAACACATCTCTTGTGCTCCTTGCACCCTCCTACCTACTCCAGCCCTGCCTGTGTCTGAGCACCTGAGCGTTGAGGACCAAACTTCAGAACTTTACAGAAGTGTTTTATCTTAAATCCGTGGCCAGAGTAGAACTGCTGTTTATTTTCACTCTCACCTACCTACACTACTACACTACACAGTAGTGACCTTCCTCCATCCTAATGACCACCAGCCCCACCCGGCAATAATTCTTGGAGAAGGAAGAAGCAATCCCGTGGGATTTCTCAAGTTTCCCAGTCCCAAACTCCATGTTTTCTGCCCTGGCAGTCAGCTGCCCCTTTGCACATGTGCTCCTGACTACACCCAGCCCCTCACCTCTGCTCGGGATCCCATGCCTTGCACCTTCCCAGGGACTTTGCACCTGCAGTTATCACTCCTCTGTCCTGAACCAGAACCTGTTCCCTCTTCATCCCAGCATTCCACAGCACAGAGGGAAACCCACCGTCTTCCACCCTCTTCTGCAGCTCCTGGCACATTACCGGTTGCCCTTCAAAGTAAAACTGCTTCAAATTCTGCAGAGATATTGTCTCCTCAGCCCCCTTCCGTGGAGCTTTTGTCCCAGTCACTCCAGTGTAACTGGTCTCGTCATGGCCATCGTTAATATCCTGATATTAATACTTCCTGATCCCACAGACACTCTTCAGTGCTCATCTAAGACAACATCTCAGGCATCTTTGGCATATTTGACTCTTGTGTTCTTTATCCCTCTGTTTTTATATTTCAGGGGCATGGGGCATATGTGACACCAAAGTATCCTAACTGATCTCCACAAGGTACACATTCTACACTGTGCCCCCTTTGACCTGGGTATTGTATGGGAAGTCTTGGGTCAAATGAAAGACAAGCCAAAGGAAAGAGCATCCCAGTCACAATGGGGAATGGCCCACAGAGGAACTGGCAGGCAGAGGTGAGAGAGCTCAGACAAGGGAGGTGTGACAAGAAATGAACACCAGGGACAGGAGGGTTCCATCCCATTCACACTTGGGACTCCAGGGGCACACTGTACAATGACCCAACGGAGTCTTTGGCAGAAGGGTGGCTGCAGTTTAGGAATTTCGTTTTCTGGGGCTGATCTTGGTTCCTGCTGCGGTGCAGGTGAGATCCAAGGGAGGGACCTGCATCACTTTAGGGAGAAATGTGGAAAGGGACTGAATCCAGATGAAGCCTAAGCAGGCAATGGGCTAGGGGACCTTGCGGCCGAGGAGTTGAAGTCCCTGCCCAGGGACGGGCTGGACAATGATGCCCAGATTCAGAGGGGTCTGCAGATATGAGCAGGGTGGCTGAAGCTCAGTCAGCCAGGGAGCACTAGGTCCACAGCAAGAGGAGGGAGACAAAAATGCAAGTTTCACCACCCCCACCCATGGGCGGTACAGGTCAGCATCAATAGCTGGAGCCAGGAGAGGACAGTCATTTTTCCCTCAGGAAACACTGAGGCCTCTGTGAGGAACAAACCTATGCCGTGTTATAGACTCCCTCTCCCACATGACTGCGAGCCTTGTAAGTGACATATACCCTTGCTCCATCGCTGAAAGAAGTAGAGAGCATTTTCACCAGAATAGACTGAGCATTTGTATCTGTGGATATTCAGTTGGTTGCATGCAACCACACTTTCCAAGTCAGAAGCAACTTCAGTTGGGTTTTCCCGTTACTAACCAGTATGAAGGGTGAACACTCATGAGGAAGATCAGATCATCCAGGGAGAAAAAATACATTAAAGTGTCTGTGGAGTCTAAGGAGCATACATTGAGACTGTGATCTCAGCAACCCACGTCCCCCCCACCACCAGTGGGGCCCAGAGGGAGAGGAAGGAGGTCTTCCTGGAACTCCACTGTTGCTTTGAAAATACCACACTCCCCTCTCAACATGAATACTCAGCTGTGAAGATCATTCCAATTCTCCAGTCTGTCTTTTAGCCAACAGTCCTGACGATTCTTTTCGAACTGGCGTCCTAGTCTCTTTGGTTTGGGGAATAGAAAATAGCATACCCTGCAAGCACACAGGCCTCTACTTCCAATACCCTGAGTCCTTCATTCCTTTCAACCCATGCTTCTTGAAGGTATAGACTCCAGGAGCATCCTTATGTGGTTACCTCTTGATTCCTCCTCTGAGTGCCCATCCACAGAACATCCCCTTGCTAACGTATCCCAAGAGCTCCATGGGCCAAACCGTAGTACCCAGTGCTGTATTGTCCACAGGCACATTCCGTCTTCAAAAACACTTTCTTTGGTCAGAGTCTGTGACAACAACCATCCTGGTTTTCCTCCTCCCTCTCAGTTCACTACTTCTAAGTCTCCTTATTGTCCATTTACTTTGCTGCTGCTACTGCTGCTAAGTCACTTCAGTTGTGTCCGACTCTGTGCGACCCCGTAGACGTCAGCCCACCAGGCTCCCCCGTCCCTGGGATTCTCCAGGCAAGAACGCACATTGGAGTGGGTTGCCATTTCCTTCTCCAATGCATGAAAGTAAAAAGTGAAAGTGAAGTCGCTCAGTCGTGTCTGACTCCTAGCGGCCCCATGGACTGCAGCGCACCAGGCTCCTCCGTCCAGGGGATTTTCCAGGCAAGAGTACTGGAGTGGGGTGCCATTGCCTTCTCCCCCATTTACTTTTATCCCCTCCTAAATCTTGATTTTGCTTTCCTCTGGTTTTCAACCTGTGCCCTGTGCTCTTCCATTCTATACATGATCCTTGGGTGACCACGTCACCCCCCAGAGCTTTTACCCATCTGACTTGTTTTCATCTGTATCCCTCTGTATGCTGATGCCTTTTTGAATCACCAAATCTACCTAAGATGTCTCAACTGGGCCGCACTTCCCCCACAGGCTGAGACGTATGGGCTATCTGCACTCAGATGTCCCATAAGCCCTGCAGACCTGCTAGTAGCCCCAGGCCAATGTTCCCTGGGGTGTCTCATGGATGGGCACCGCCATCCACCCAGTTCCTTAAACCACAATCCAGGACATGCTGCTGGGTGTGATCTTCACCGAGCCAGGACTCCCTTGGAGCTGCTCTGGAAAAGGCGGACCCGAGATCTTCCTGTTGCCACAGGTGGGGATCCGTTCCTCTCAGAGGCCCTGTTCCTACAAACACGCTCTGAAGGTGTCCTGAGCACAGGTCATCACCCTCTTTTGGATGTCTGAGGGAACCTGGCCACTGTAATGCACCTGAGAGGTTGAAAGCCCTGTCTTTAACAGGACGGTGAGTCAGGGCACAGCAGTGTAAGCCCGTCATTGGGGAACATGCCAAAGACTATCCAGAAGAGATCCCTAAAGAGAACATTTCAAGAGGTGAGTCTTCATGGGTGTGCATCAAACAAGGGATTCCTTAACTGTATTTGTCCCAGTAAGCATCCTGTTCCGATTTGGTCTTCATCTGAGCACGGGAGTTAATTTGATAACACAGCAAACAGTTTAAAACGGCAGCTGAGCACAGGCAGCAGGTACACTGACAGCCGATCCTTCTACATCAACATCAGCAGCTACAATTCTCAGCCATCTTTGATCTTTAAAGCATTATTCTGATCTGTCGAATGAAGTTATCTCCACAGTGTTTTAGAAATGTATTCAACTAGGCACAAGGGGTCCTGACAAGAACTAAAACGTATGGAGTTTCACTAACAACAGCAGGGTTTTAACTGTAAAACTTTGGATTCAGGAACACGCAGCAGAGCAAGCACAAGGTCAGTTTTCAAACTAGTATTAACTTGGGCAAGTTGTCCCTTTCCTCAGCCTAAGACAGCTGTCAAGTATAGCGGGTCATGATGAAAACCTGCTTTCACTGTAGAGAGGAGTCACAAATTTTTGATCTTCGATTTCCTCCTGTAAGAAAGGGTTCTGTTTCCACAGCTGCAAGCTCGGCCTTCATAAGAGAACTTTTTCAGATAATGCTCAGGCCACGGCCGCATTCCAGACCTACTACTTCAGATTCTCTGGGGCTGTCCTGCCCGTATCAGCTCTTTTAAAGCCTCTCCAGGGGAGAATTAATGCATAGTTTAGGTTGAGAAGCACAATCGCATGATGCTTCACCTGTCCTGGTTTTAAACAGATTCCTGAACTGAAGAGCCATGTTTGCTACTAATGAAATTTCAAAAAATTTGTAATTACATGTCTTCCCTTCTGAGATGGATTTTGACATATTTATTCACAGCCATATTTAGAACCATTTCAATGACTCAGTGGTGTGTTATGCCCCCGAGTCCCCTTCCTTACAGACACTCAGGCAGATGGAGGGGAGGGAACGCACCTCAGCCCTGGCGGCAGAAGGAAGATGGATGGAGTTCCGTTGTCTTGGTTACTGCTTGGCTGAGCATGCCTCCCGGGTTGCTGAGCTCAGGCAGGGGGCCTCACACCAGGTTAACAGGTATTCCTGTGACCAGAGGTTGGAGCTAAGGGCTGAGATCTGTTATTGAATCTGGGAAACGGAAGCTGGGTCGACGTGATTTGAGAAGAATGGGAAAACAACTAAGTAGAATTTCAGTTGCAGGGTGGGTTCTGGGAGCCTGTCCAGAGCCACTGACTTGTGGTCACCCAATGGGTGCCTGTGCGTAAACACAGAGACACACTAGACGTGTGCTCACTGGGGATTCTGTCCTGACGTGCACAGCGACTGTCTCTGGAGGGAGCATCTAGCACATGTGGAGGAGGCCGGACCCAGAACGTGGAAGAAGCAGGGGCACTCCTCGCTGTTACAAAAGCAATGGCATATCTTTCCCCCCATGTCTCACTTGGGCATCTGCATTACCTTCCTAAACTGCTTCACTGAGGTATAGTTACACACCACAAATCACACCCATCATTTCCAGGGCAGTGACTTTTAGTAACTTCACACAGTGGTGCAACCACCTCCACAGTGCAGTTGTGGAACACTGCCAGCACCACTAACAGGTTCCGTGTACCCATCAGCAGTCAGCCCCCAATAGGACCTGCAGGCCCAGGCATCCTCTCATCTAATTTCTGTCTCTGTAGATTTGCCCTTTCTGGGCATTTCATATCAACGGTCTCCTGCAGGAAGTGGCCTTTTGTGTCTGGGTTCTTTCACTGAGCATAATGCTTTGGAGGCTCACCCATGTAGCAGCAGAAAGCAGAAGTTCATCACTTTTCATCCATCTATGCTGTTCCACTGAATGGCTACAGAATACTCTGTTTACCACTCTCCAGCTGACAGGCTTTTAGGCTGCTCCTCTATTTGGAGAATACAGACAGTGCTGCTGTGAAAGACATGTAAGTAAGGACAAGTATTTGTGTGGACATAGGTTTCAATTCTTTATTTCTTATTATTCCACAATTTCATTTCTTGTTTTGCCCCTTGCACAGGCTAGACCCTTCAGTCCAAAGACATCGACTGAGTCACTGTATTATCCCACACCAGATGCTGTGCATTACAGGAGCTGATAGAGGACACAGCCGTTTATTTAGTGCCTTCCAACTGCCAGGTCATGGGCGCTAGGTGTTTTACATCTGTTATCCCCACTAGGTCTCCCAATAAACCTCACCAACAGGTAGAGTTATTGCCACTTTACAGATAAGGAATTTGAGGCTGAAGCAGAGTGCCTGGGCAGGTAGGGCCTGCACTGGAACCCAGCTTGAGTGTAAACTGTGAACTGTGGGACGGAGGGAGATGACATGGGGAGAGAGAGGAGTTTGGGCACAGGTCCCAGAGACTTTCCATACCATGGGGGAGCAGGGAAACATCACATCCTTGTTATTACTCATGGGCATCTCCTTGCAATAGGAGAAGCCTCAATCCATCTGAGGACAACATTACCAGGAAAAGAATGATGCATGCAACAGAGATGAAGTCTGTGGGTGGTTTCCAGGTGGGAGAGGTGTAACAGAAAAGCCAGCCTCCTGGTGAGTGTTCGTCTAGCTGTGAGGTAAAAGCTTGAGGACTGTGGCTGAGAAGGAAGGAGCCTCTAGGGCTGGACACAGATGTCTAATGTGACCTTGAAGTGCTTCGTGAAGCTTGAGGGTAAGGCCTGACCTGCAACCTGCCCCACTGCAGCTCAGCATTTGTTACAACAGGGAACATTCCTACACATTTCTACGAACCTCATTTAATACAAAACCCACCTGCTCAGTTCATGTCGTTATTAAGAATAATTCACCCATTTTCAGGCAAGTCTGCTGTGGCCCAGTGGGCCAATTTAATTTCTCAAGATGATGTGATAACAAGAGGCAGAACTAGGTGGAAAGGAAGGTTATCTGAATCAGAGCTAGTGTCCTTACTCACAATACCATATTGATTCCTTAAAAAAGGAAAAAAAAAAAAAGGTGGGGGGAAGGGTAAAACAAAGGGAAAAGAATAAAAGGAGACCCATGATGCTTACTGTCCACCATGGACTGTAAGCGAAGAGAAAACTCCTCAAAGCGGTCTAATTAGAAAGGGAACTGACAATCACACAACATGAAGCCGGGAGACAGGGTGGTCTCTGGCACGGTGTACATGTACACGGAGAGCAGAGGGAGCACAAAGGAGGGCACGGGGAAGGTACGGAGTAGAAGAAGCTATGGAAGCAAGAGGAAGAGGGGAGAGCAGGGTGACAGAAAGCCTATGGACTTGCCCAAGGACACTGATCAGCAGGTTCAAACCGTCCATACTGCTGATGGCAGCCTGCGTGGAAGTTACACTTCTCACCTGTGAAATAAAGTAGCCTGGCTCTCTGAGCTGTATTCAACCAACAAGTATCCCCCCAGCGCCTGCCTGGTCATCAATGCCCTCAGCACAGTGCTGAAAGCGGCCATAGCCTAGGACAGACCTCAGTCTCAGAAGGTAAAGGAGTGTCCAAGATACAGAATAAAGGGGAAGCCTTTATTATATCAGAATAAAGGGAGACGGACATTAGACACTCCTGTCAGAGTGGGGAGAGACGACAGGATTCCCCTCACCCACTCGAAAGAACCAAAATTTGAGCTGAGGATTTTCAGGGTTCACTCACTGACAATTCAGTTGAGAAATGGCTGCTATAATTACTATGCACTAGGAAGGGGAAAGGAGGGTGTTTCTCTTGTACAATAAGCTTCTGGACGATGTGGGGATAAAAAACACAAACGGCCCTGGAGCAACAGAAAACCGAGTAGAGAGGTTTGCTCCAGCCACTCGTTTCCTATGCGTTGTTTGCAACGAATTGACAGCATAACAGCAGCTGCACTGCTCTGTGTACCTCACCTTATCATCACTCATAAGATGGTAAACGTGTTCTGAGCCCCTGTGGTTAAAAGGTCCTCAAGGAGCTCATGGTGGGGTGGGCAGGAAGCCAGACTGAAAACCATGGTGAAACAAGTATGAAGAGAGCCTTGGCCACAGGGGCCAGCGGAGGGTGGAATCAGGCCGTGAGGAATGGCTTTGCCTGGGGGTGGGATAATATATAATATTATTGTCCCCATTTGCAGGCAAGGGAACCGAGGATCAGAGATGGTGACCATCTTACTCAAGGTCACACTGCTTGGTAGTGGTCCTAACCATCTTTCATATACATCTGTTAAAATATGAAGGTCTCTGCACCATTCATTACACCACTCTCTGTCTCTCTCAATGTTGTCACCTATTTTCACTCACAATCACCACCTTATACATTCCCTTGGCTCTAAGTCTTTGTTTATTATATAAATAATCTGCTGAACAAAGTATAGATTTCCTGTTAGCACATCCAGTGTGTCTACTTTATAAAAACTATTTCCTTGCAGGGCACATTGTACTCACCCAATCTGATGGTTTACACTGAGCTTGTACTGCACCCATATGCAGGGTAAAGCCGATGGATCACCGGGATCTGTAGTTTTACTTATCTTTTTCACACAATCTCAAGCATAATTTTAACTGTAGCCAATATTCAAGTAAAAACAGTAGAACCATTGCTTTCCTATAATGAGCAGTCATGAAAGATTTCATTGAATATTAATAGGTTCTAGTCAGGAGACTAAACCCCTTTCATGGGGAGTTGTGGAAATTCTTTTCCTCAAGTTAAGGAAACCCTTTCTCTTTATACATTTTGTCTATTGCTGGTACCCTGAAAGACTTAAGCAAAGCCAAGCCACTTCACTTTACTCTTTCTGACAAAACAAACAAGCAAAGCAACCCTACACACAGGCACATAGACGTATGTAATACAGCCAATAGAGGTGTTTCAAATATAAGGCAATGGTATCGGAAATACAAGGGCTTCCATGGTGGCTCAGTGATAAAGAATTCACCTGCTAATGCAGGAGACTGGGGTTTGATCCCTGGGTCATGAAGACCCCCTGAAAAAGGAAATGGAAACCCACTCCAGTATTCTGGCCTGGGAAATCCCATGGACAGAGAAGCCTGGTGGGTACAGTCCATGGGGTCGCAAAAGAATGGGACACAACTTAAGGACTAATGAACAATTGAAATATAAATGGAAACCCCTAACTAATCATATATCCAAATTTCTGACCACAGCACAGGTCTACTACCTAGGATCAGCTGTACTCCAGGAATCCAGACAACGAAAGATACCTTCCTTTTAGAATTACTATACACCGCTACTGCGCGATTCAGGAGATAAAAGTTTTCAAAAGCATTGCAAACCAAGGCAGGACTCAAGGAGCCTTTTAAAAGTATGTTCTTATTTCTATGTCACATCAGGGCCTAACTCACACACTTTTGAGAAAGAACACCTGCTGAGATGATTTCAATACGGGAAATGCATCTCCCCTGAAAATACTTCATTATATTGTCTCATTTTGTGAAGTGGGGCATGAGGTGGGGAGGGAGGTGATGCCAAGGAAAGAGCCTACTTCTGAACCTGGTGAACACCGATTTGAGCGCAATTATTCCGGATCGACCAATGTCCATAGGAAGATACAGTATCGGCTTAAGAGTGTCAATCCCCATCGAGAGAAAGAGAAATAAGTCATATAGACTGTCCAACTGTCTTCTGATCCTGAAGAGGTGGGGGTGTTTGTGGAAAACAACAGTTCTGAGAGAGCTGGGATCCCACTTGACTAAACAGGATTGCGGTCCTGTGGCACTAACGCACACCTAGTCGGTCCTAGAGCGATAGATGTCTCCCTCTGTCTGCGTGTCTGTCCCTGACTATATCCCTCGCTCTCACGCGTTCTTTCTCAGGATCAGGTTCTCACTAACGGAATGCCAATGCAGTGCTTCCCATCCTCAGGCCAGTCGAGGAGCCTGGAGTGGTGGGTCAGCCTCCCATCCTCAGTGTGTGTGGAAGAGAAGGGTGAAGACCACCAAGACGAGGAGTCATCCAGGGTCCTATAGCGGCTACCTGCCCTTCACAGGGGAGGAGTCTGTGGGCCTGGCTTTGACAGCACAAAGATGGGACATTTACCCCTCCCTTCCTTATAGAAGGACCTTCCTGAGTATTCCCTTGGTTGTGGTGGATTGAGAGGAAGCCCGGAGTGGCCTGAAGAAAAGTAGGTTTTCCCCTGGGATGGTGGCAGTAGGGTGGGGGTGATTCGGAGGTGAGAAGGTAGTGTCGGGCCCTCTGGACCGTGTGCCCCGAGGGTCTCTCCCAGCAGCTTGGAGGCTAGGAGGGACGATCACATCCAGAGTCACAAGAAGAGTTGTCGGGTACTGGAGATGCCCTCACAGATGACACCTGGTGATGGTCGGCTCTTGGGGTTGAGGTCGGGGGCGTCTCCCTGGTTGCCTGGTAATTTGTGTTGTCATCTGTCTACGTTAGGAGCAGCTGGTGTTACTTGAAATTTTTTTTTAATTAATTGATTTTAATTAGAGGCTAACTGGAGAAGGCAATGGCAACCCACTCCAGTACTCTTGCCTGGAAAATCCCATCGATGGAGGAGCCTTGTAGGCTGCAGTCCATGGGGTCGCTAAGAGTCGGACACGACTGAATGACTTCACTTTCACTTTTCATTTTCATGCATTGGAGAAGGAAATGGCAACCCACTCCAGTGTTCTTGCCTGGAGAATCCCAGGGACGGGGAAGGCTGGTGGGCTGCCGTCTATGGGGTCGCACAGAGTCGGACATGACTAAAGTGACTTAGCAGCAGCAGCAGCAGCAGTAGAGGCTAATTACTTTACAGTATTCTGGTGGTTTTTGCCATATATTCACATGAATCAGCCACGGGTGTACATGTGTCCCCCATCCCGAACCCTCTCCTACCTCCCTCCCATCCCATCCCTCTGGGTTGTCCCAGTTCACCAGCTTTGAGTGCCTTGTTTCATGCATGGAACTTGGACTGGTCATCTATTTCACATATGGTAATATACATGTTTCAATGCTGTTCTCTCAGATCATCCCACCCTCGCCTTCTCCCACAGAGTCCAAAAGCCTGTTCTTTATATGTGTCTCTTTTGCTGTCTCGCATATACGGTCGTCATTACCATCTTTCTAAATTCCATGTATGTAGGTTAGTATACTGTATTAGTGTTTTTCTGTCTGACTTCACGCTGTATAAAAGGCTCCAGTTCCATCCACCTAATTAGAACTGATTCAAATGCATTTTTAATAGCTGAGTAATATTCCATGGTGTATATGTAACACAGCTTTCTTATCCATTTGTCTGCCGATGGACATCTAGGTTGCTTCCATGTCCTGGCTATTGTAAACAGTGCTGCGATGAACATTGAGGTGCAGGTGTCTCTTTCAATTCTGATTTCCTCGGTGTGTATGCCCAGCAGTGGGATTGCTGGGTCATATTGGAGCTTTATTTCCAGTTTTTTAAGGAATAACCAAACTGGTCTCCATAGTGGCTGTACTAGTTTGCATTCCCACCAACAGTGTAAGAGGGTTCCCTTTACTCCACATTCTCTCCAGCATTTATTGTTTGTAGACTTTCTGAGAGCAGCTATTCTGACCAGTATGAGATGATACCTCATTGTGGTTTTGATTTGCATTTCTCTGATAATG
Source organism: Bos indicus (assembly GCF_029378745.1). NCBI lineage: Eukaryota > Metazoa > Chordata > Mammalia > Artiodactyla > Bovidae > Bos > Bos indicus. The sequence continues at coordinate 96,804,183 of NC_091789.1, forward strand.
AGTGATGTTGAGCATCTTTTCAGGTGTTTGTTAGGTATCTGTATGTCTTTTTTGGAGAGATATCCATTAATTTCTTTGGCCCATTTTTGATTGGGTCATTTATTGTTTTGTTATTGAGCTGCATGAGCTGTTTGTATATTTTTTGAGATTAAATCTTTTTTAAATCTTTTTTTCTACCAATGATTACCAGTAAGACAAAGGGAAAGAGTAAAAGCAAACGAATAAAGACACTGACTGTATCTCTGCCGATTGCAATTGGAAGAGCACCACAGACCTGATGATCAGACTGTCAGCAAGGTGGTTTTGCACTGTACTTCATTCCACAGAGAGTAGTAGAGAAGTGACAGTGGGGACCTTTGCAGGGGGGAAAACGTTTAGGGGGAAATCCCGTCGACAGAAGAGGAAATGATTATCTTTGTGACTAGCTAGTTTCAGGAGAACTGACTTTTAATCACTGTTCCTAGTCATGAGACAGAAAAGAAGGAGTTGGATGGTCTGTGTCTGCCCTTTAATGACAAGGAGGAAGGTCTGTACTTGACCTTGTGGTAGGTAAACCCAGGAGTCACTGGATGCTTTGGATGAGTCTTACCAAAGTCCGACGGGCAAGGGTGGTGCTTTGCATTAAGTCATTTTGGGGACATGAAAGTCTGCAGAGATTTCTTTACTGTGGCTTTTCTTAACAGCTCAGGTGAAGTTGAACTTTGTCAGCATGGTAAATATGAGCATCTTTCATGCCGGTCCCAGTAGATAAGTATAAAGGCAGAGAGGTTCGAACACCCCTCACCTTTTAAAATTGGATTATGATTGCTTTAAATGTTGTGCTAATTTTTGCTGTAGGACAAGGGTGAATCAGCTATAAGTGTATACATATATCCCCTCCCTCTTGAACTTCTCTTCCACCCCCGAACCCCACCCCTCTAGGTCATTACAGAGCACCAAACTAAGCTTCCTGTGCTATACAGAAGCTTGCCCTAGCTATCTATTTTACACATGGTAATCTGTATATTTCAGTGCTACTCTCTCAATTCAATCCATCTTCTCCTTGCCTGCTGTGTCCATAATTCTCTTGTCCATGACTGAGACTCTAATCTTGCCCTGCAAATAGGTTCATCAGTACCGTTTTTCTAAATTTCACATATGTGTGTTGATGTAGGATATTTGTTTTTCTCTTTCTGATTTATTTCACTCTGTATAACAGGCTCTAGCTTCATCCAATTCAGTAGAAATGACTCAAATTCGTTCCCTTTTATAACTGATGAATATTCCATTGTATACATGTACCACAACATCTTTATCCATTCATTGACAGACATCTATATTTCTTTCATGTCGTGGATATTGTAGATACTGGTGCAAGGAGCATTTGGGTACATGCGTCTTTCTGAATTATAGTTTTCTCAGGGCGTATGCCCAATAGTGTGATTTCTGGGTCATGTGGTAGTTTTATGGGCTTCCGTGGTAGCTCAGCTGGTAGAAAATCCATGTAGAGTGTGGGGGAACCGAGTTCAAATCCTGGGTCGGGAAGACCCCCTGGAGAAGAGATAGGCTAGCCACTCCAGTATTTACGGGCTTCCCTGGTGGCTCAGACAATAATGGATTCGCCTGCACTGCAGGAGACCAGCTTTGGTCCCTGGGTTGGGAAGATCCCCTGGAGGAGGGCATGACAACCCACCTTGGTATTCTTGCCTGGGGAATCCCCATGAACAGAATAGACTGACGGGCTACTCTGGGGTTGCAAAGAGTCGGACACAACTGAGCAACTAAGCACAGCACAGCACATGGTAGTTTTATTCCCAGTTTTTAAAGAAATCTCCATACTGTTCTCCATAGTACTGTATTAATTTTCATTCTCACAAAGAGTATAAGAGGATTCCCTTTTCTCCATGTCCACTCCAACATTTATTTTGTGTAGAGTTCTGATGATGGCCATTCTGACTGCTGTGACAAGATAGCTAATTGTGGTTCTGATTTTCATTTCTCATGATGAGGGAGGTTGAGCATCTTTTCATGTCTTTGTTGACAGGTTCCGTTTTTACTCTGGAAATAATAGACACTTGAACATCACTGTGTAGTTCTCAAAAGGTTTGTTTGTTTGTTTGTTTTTTGGTAATGTAAATGAGGGCAAAAAAAGGGAGTCATTATCGCAGAATAGAATCATCATCCTCTTCAACTGAGGAAACTGAGACCCAGAGAGTGTAAGTAACTTGCCCACGGTCACAGAAGGAATACGTGGTGGGACCTTGATTCAGATCTAGGTATCTGTGGCTTCATCACCTCCCAGCTCGGCACCACAGGCTGATGGTTTCCAGATCCACACATCAGGCTCAGCATTCTCTTCCTGACTACAGACAACTGACAGGGCTGCAGGGAGACTGCACTCAACAAGTGCTGGGCAACTTCTGGGACACCGGAGATGCCTTCACAGGGAAGAGAAGTGAAAGACACACTGGGTCCCACAGGCCTCTACCCACCCCGTGGAGGGAGTGAGGAGCTACAGGAGGTTCTAAAGGGGGCTGTTTCTCTGAGAGACAGGCTGATGGACTGCCGTTCTGCATGCATGTGACAAGAAACACTTGTTCCTTTGAGTTTATTTCTCTTTACGGTTGACAATACATACCACATGGTGAAAATACACAAAGCAGATATGTAAAACCAAGCGGATATATGGATAAGCAGATACATTCCCATTATACCGACGGAATACCTGACAGTAAGACAGCACTTCTCTGTGGAGAACATTCTCCTAGACTAAAGCAATGAAACAGGAAATTAGTCTTTTTCTTAATTCTTAGCCTCATTCCCCCATCACAGATGAGGCATTACGGGCACAGAGAAGTTAGGTCAGCAACCCCAAGTCATTGTGATAGTACGTGTTTGAGTCCCCCAGGCAAGGAATATTCAACATGTCCAAACTGCACCCATCCCCCCAACCCCCACTCCCCACACAGCTGCACCTCCTTTACTGTCCCCTGACTCAGTGCCAGGCAGCCTTCTCCCAGCTGCTTAGGCCAGAGATGCTTAAAGCCATCCTTGCCTGCTGCCTCTCTCACCACACTCTCAATCATCAAGCCTCACCTCTCTGCCTCTTAAATCTAAGTAAGATTCTGTTCCTTCTCACCATCAGCACAGTGAATTCCCTAGGCCAGGTCACCCTCATCTCTCTCCTTGACAAGCACCAGCAATCCTGATGCTTTCCAACACATGGTCTGTCCTGCTGCCTGAGGAAAGGAAGACTTCCTCAGTGCAATCTGGGCATGACACCCCTGCTCAAAACTCTGCATGGGCTGCCTGCTGCTCTTAGGATATTGTCCAGCCTCCTGTACTAGGCACAGCAGGTCTTGTCTTCCCCCAAATGCCCTATCTTCACCAGACACCCTCCTTCTGCTCCATGCCCCACTTGATATTCCAGCCACACAGACCTCTCTCTGTTCATCAGATGGCCAGTGTGCTCACACTCCTACTCCCTAGCCACACCCCATCCCCTGTCGTCCCCTCCTCACCCGATTTCACAATCTCAGTCCTGCCTTTGCCTCCATCTTAACATGCCCTTTCTCCCTCCTCATCTGCCTGATTCCTTCTTAGATTCAGCTGTCAGGCTCAGTAGAGCAATTTCCATTTTTCCTGGGGAGAACCTGGGAGAAAAGTCACAGTTAACAGATTTGATATTTTTACCAAATGGAAGGTGGTGGAGATTTCACTATGAATCCCTGCTGCATGATGAGCTGATGAGAAATACAATCTGATGGCAGAGTTTGTCTGGGAAAGGCCTCCTTGCTAAGAATAGGATACAGACAGAAAAGCTCTCCTCTTTCTTTTTATGGGCCCGTTGTTGTCTTTGAATACGGCCTTTTGAATTTCGTCACAGCATTGGAAGCATAAAGGGATCCAGGGTGACCACCTGCTTCACAGTGAGCAGGGATAAGCCGAAGCATGGGAATTTCAAAATGTCACTTTACGGTGTCGGTGACCAAGTACACGGAACAGGACTTGAGCTGCCCTACCCACGCACTGTGTGTTGATGAGATTTTCACTATTTTTCACTCTATAGTGTTGAGTTAGTGTTAGGACAAAATGAAGTATATTGACACGGCCTCCCTATGCAGGGTGTGATTTACTAGTCCCAGTGGTCATCAGGGAGGCAAGGATGAGCTGCCAGCTCAGTATGGGGACCCTCCTAGGGAATGTCACAGCACCTTCTTGCAACTCCTCAGGTGTCTCCACCTGGTGCCATCAACCCATGGAGGGAACTGCCAGTTCCTGTAATGGCCAGTGGAGGGAGCGACCCCACTGCGGCTTCTACCTGCTACAGATTCAACTGTGACGACTGACTTCTTTCACTACAACTCCTCTGAGCAGAACACACCTAATATGAAATGAAGTGTGTGCCTGTGGTATGTAAAGCCAATTAAATAGTTGGACACGGCACCAGTTCCACCACCCCAACACCCACCCCAACCAGAGCATCGAGTAGATTCTCAGGGTTCTGGCATGCCACCCTCCCCACTGATGTGTCCATAACACAGGGTGCAGTGTAAATGACTCACCTGGAGCCTACTTATGGAGCTTGTGGGAGCCAGGTATATGGGGTTTTATTCCACACAGACCCAGAGGGGTAAGGATGAACCCCAGCCTTCTCACAGACAAGGAAACAAGCTAAAAGAGCTTAGGTGGCTGATGCAGTAAAAGCTGGATCTGGGAGTCACGCCCTAGTTTCTCTTGAGTGCAAAGCCAGTCTTCTCTGCAGTCACAACTACACGGGTGGCTTGTGTTTCAGTTACCGAGATGCAGATGTTGTTCCATGAGAAGAGAGCCATCAGTGTCCCAATCTCCTGTCGGCTTGTGAAACGCGGGTACCCAGTATGGCAAAGCCACCCTGAAATGTTCTAACCCCCTTTGTGTGCGCCTTAGGAGGAGCTACCTTGCAACCAAGAAACTGGAGTCCGCTGGTAGGAAAGGGTTGCTCCAGAGGCAACACCAAGCAGGACTTTAACTTCCCTTGCGGGGAAGCACTCTGCCATATCAGAGAGGCTTTGCAACCAGCCCCCACCCCAGTTATGTCTCCACCAGTCTCACTCTGTTTATCAGATATAAGGAATCGGGAGGCACGCCAAAGCACAGGAAGGGTTTCTAGTGGCTGTAAGACAGCACTGGAGATGACCTAGCTGCCATGGTGGTCTGGAGACAACTGGGAATGAAAGTCTGTCTGGTTCCACCTGTGTCCAGGTCTGTGCCCTTCTGCTCCTGTGTGTGTGTAAACTGTGGAAGGTCAAAGTGCCACCTCAAGAAATCTCCCCGTCCCTCTGAGAATGTGTCCTGACTACGGACCCACAGCACATCCCACACCCGGACATATGGCAGGGGTCAGATGCTTTCTTCTGTGTTCCCAGAGTTCTATAATTGAAATCCTGCCATCGCTTTTCTCACACAGCACGTGGCAGTCATCTGCTTGCAGGGGACAGTCCCCATCATCCCTAACCAATCCAGCCACAGTAGGAGGAGACATAGCATCTGGTCCCTGCTTAGAACTACTTCCTGAATGAATGAAGGACCAAGACTCAAGGTAAATTCTCAGTCAGTAAAGCGTAGCTCTTTGTGGACCAGTTACTTTTGTGTTAATAATGACACAGGAGAATGGAGTAAGCAGGACATCTGTGGAATCAGATTCTCTTCCCTGTGGAGGCGGGGATTGGAGTGCATGTTTCATATGACCCCTAATTCTGGAAACTCCTGATCAAAGAGGCTGCAAGGTTCATTACACACATGTGGGTCACACTGTTGCCTCATCAGCCACAGTTGTAGCCTCACAGTGGAACTGGGGTCAAGATTCTGAGAGCACCATTCAGGTCACTGAATGTTTCCCAAGAACCAAGTGGCAATGTAGGTCCTGCAACTATGTGTCCAGACGATGGACTGTTGAACGAACTCAGGCTGCTAGTGGAGTCTCTGACATTGTGCCTGGAGCACAGGCGTCTATGGAGTCGGGGACCCCAGCACACGTAGCAAAGGAATGTCAAGTCCAGGGGAAGCCATGAGCCTCACTCAGAGCCGCCCCTGGTGCATCCTCCTCACTCCTTGCTTGCCCCACCTCAGCTGTCTGTGCTCTTTCCCACTGTTCTGCCTCTGCCTCCCTCACAGGCCTGGTACAGGCATGTCCATCAGCACCTATGACCCCTGCTTGTCCCTGTTGGTTCGCCAACAGAGCAGATTCTTACCCAGTGCCTCGGTACCTTGTCCCCGCTTTCTGTTCAACTCTCACTCCCTGCTCCCGGCTGCCCTGGCCTCCTGGCAGTGTCTGCTCCCCGCATTTATCCCCACTGTTCCCTCTTCTGCAATATCCTGACTCCAGATGTCTGCTGTGCTCTTTCCCCTTTCAAGTCTTTGTTAAAATATCAGCTCCTCAATGAAGCCCGCCCTGGTTGCTCTGTTCAGTACTGTGACTTGCAGCTTTCCCCCTTGCTGCCCACAGTACCAGTCCCTTACAGGACCTACATGTATCTGATCACAGCACCACCCCCTTCTAACGCACTGTAGAATGTCCTGGGTTGTTATGAGGAGGGTTTACTGGGTGCCTCGTACCCCTACCACTTCCCCTTTGGGGAGAGTAAGTCCAGCACAGGGATTTCTGTGGGCTGGCCACTTGTATCCACCACAGAGAGCCAGGAAAAGCCCCGATGAATATGTGCTGCCTGAAGCAATGTGCCTGCCTCCCTGCTAGAGTATGAGACCCCTGGGGGTCCTGTTCTTCTCGTCCTTAGGGCAGGCCCTCCCTCCACGCAGGGAGAGGCCCTCTAGGTGCGGCTGCCTCAGTTTCAGCCACACCTCCAGCCCAGCAGCTCAGTGACCTGGGACTCAGGAGTCACCTGGCTTCCCTTCAAAGTGTAAATGCCTGTCTTTAAAGGAATATAGGTATTATCAATGTTTAGAGTTTATTTTGGGCCTTAAGTTTTTTGGCACCCACATTAAGTACGAATTGTTGTAGCCTCTGAAACACAAGTATACAATTTTTGATGAATTTGGTTGTGCCAATGTGAAACAACGTGAAACATACTGGAGTATGACATCAAGTGGGCCTTAGGAAGCATTACTGTGAACAAAGCTGGTGGAGTTGACGGAATCCTGGCTATTTCAAATTCTAAAAGATGATGCTGTTAAAGTGCTGCCTTCAATATGCCAGCAAATTTGGAAAACTCCGCAGTGGCCACAGGACTGGAAAGGTCAGTTTTCATTCCAGTCCCAAAGAAGGGTGATGCACTGGACACCCAACACCAAACAATCCACCAAACTGAAACTCTAGAGACTCAATAAATGAGGCAAGACACATGAAATCAGCTGAGATGAAATTCAAATACAGGCCGACATGCATTTTAGCGACTTTATAAGCTGCCATGGAGAAACCCAACTGCACAGAGCACTGATATGGTGAACGCATACAGCTCTTTCACAATGTTCCATGCAGCCACCACAAAGAAACCTCAGACCTTGGAACCCCGCATCCTACAAACCCCAAAGTTCACAGCCTAAGGCACAGTAAACCCCTCAAGGTTTCAGCACCCTCAATCCCTGGCTCACAGACTTATCTCCAGGTCAGAGATGGCACACTCAGGGTGCAGAGCCACCCATGGGTCAGAGACCTCCCATGCTTTGACAAATACACTTTGTGATGTCACAACCAAGGGTATGGACACCTAGGGTATTCACGTCCCCTGAAATCCCTACGTGGATCAATCCTAGTTGTGTACTTGAGGCTCTTCTAAGGAACTGGACACAAGGTGTCCAGCCTCCTGCCAAGACCTCCCACCCTCCAAATGGTACCCAGATGCCAGTAAAGGCACATTCACTCCCCTGCCCCACTGAGGCCACTGTGAACTGGTGAAACACCTTTGCAGGGTCTGTGGCAGCACCCATCAGAAATTTACATTCCATCCTGCTCTCACCCTCAGCACCATTTGCCTTCATGAAAGAGGGACAAGTGTCAGTCCTATTCTGTGATCCCTCCTTGGGGTTTAGAACAGCGTCAGGCACATGCACATAGTAGGTACCCCACAGATGTGTTTAGCCAAGGAAGTCTTTGATCCAGCGGTCTCCCTGCTGTGAATGTGCCTTAAGGAAATACTCCCACAGGCTCAGAGATGTGTGTACAATGACAGCAAATTTCTAGGGGAAACTCTAGTGCCCACTGATAGTCAGCGACCATTTACTTAAATTTTCATTAATCTCTTTCAACTGGTTTTGTCATTTTCAGTGTACAAATCTTACACCTCCTTCGTTAAACTAATTCCTAAGTTCTTCTTATATTGTAACTGGAATTTTCTTACTTATTAGGAGTATTCACCACTAGTATGGAAATACAGTTGAGTTTTGTATATTGAAGCTGGTGATGATTTCACGGGTGTGTACACAGCTTTTTACATGTCACACATACCACAACAAAGTGGTTTAAGAAAATAAAAATGAAAGCAAAGTAAAGGTATGCCCAAATTAAAAAAAAATTCAGGGAATGTGTTGGTATGGCTTACAAGAAAAACTAAAGGAAGTTCTTCATGCTATAATAAGTGAATTCAGATGTTAACCTGAATCCATGTGAAAAAGCAAAGAGCACAGGTAAAGGTAATTATATGAACAAAAATTCTTTAGGGACACATATTTCCCTCCTTTCTTCCTGTATTTAAAAAGCAACTGTCTAAAACAATATCACATAATTTATTGTTGTGAAAGCAGTAGTTGCTCAATCATGTCTGACTCTTGGCAACCCCGTGACTGTAGCCTGCCAGGCTCCTCTGTCCATGGGATTCTCCAAGTAAGAGTACCAGAGTGGTTAGCCATTCCCTTCTCGAGGGTATCTTCCTGACCAAGAGATTGAACCCACGTCTCCTATATTGCAGGCACATTCTTTACTGTCTGAGCCACCAGAGAAGCCCAATTATTGTTGGGCCAGCAACATATGGCATGTAATATATTTGCAGTAGCAGCACAAAGGAGGTGGTTTGGAACAAAGTTGTATTAGGTAAGGAAACAAATCTGGATGGTGTCAAATCCATACAAACATATGCAAAGTATCAGAAATCATGACAAAGAGGGTGAATATAAAAGAAGTTACAGATACCTGATATCCTGCTGTTTATCAGCTTTTCATCACATAATGTTATATATAATGTAATAATAATAAGAATGTATTAATGGGCTTACCCTTTATGGATTTATTATATATGTGACAATATGAGGAAAAGATGGAAACCTGAATAGAGCGATATAGGAGTAATGTTTCTGTATCTCATTAGCATTTGTGTAAATTTCAAGCTCATTGTGATAAAGTAAGATGTTTACAGTGGCATAGAGCTAGGAAACAACTTAAAAGTAGTGGAAAATCAGTAAAGGGTTTAAAATGCTACATTAGAAAATATCCATTGGATGGAAAAGAAAGCAGTACAATGAGGACCATAGAACAAAATGACATGAGACAGAAATATACATTGGTGGATGTAAGTCTGTATCAACATTAAATGTAAGTGGATAAAACAATCCAACCAGAAGGCAGACACTGTGAGAACAGTTAAAGAAACATCCATGTGTATGTTGTCTACAGAGGACACAGTTTAGATGCTAAGATACACAAATTACCATGTATATGTGTGTGTGTGTGTGTGTGTGTGTTCAGTCGCTCAGTCGTGTTTACCTCTCTGGGGCCCCATGGACTGTAACCTGCCAGGACCCCTCTTCATGGAATTTTCTAGGCAAGAATACTGGAGCGGGTTGCTATTTCCTACTCCAAGGGATCTTCCAGAGCAAGGGATTGAACCTGAGTCTCCTGCATTGGCAGATGGGTTCTTTACCACTAGCGCCACCTGGGAAGCCTTATATGATCCAGCAAGTCTACTCCTAGGCAGTTATCCCAAGAGAAATGAAAACATGCTCACACAGTGGGCTGCACTCAAATATTCCACACATGTATTCCTAATAGCCAAACGTAGAAACAACCCAGTTATTCAACAACTGGTATACAGATGAAAGAAAAACAAAAGAGTATACCTGTACAAAGGAATACTACACGATAGTAAAAAAAAAAAGTAACTAATGCATGTAAGAGCAAGGATGCATCTCAACTGTGCAAATGAGAGAAACCAGACACAGAAGGCTACATATTATATGATTTCATGTCAATGGATTTCTGGAAATGGCACAACTGTTGGCACAGAAATGTATCTGTGGTTGCCAGGGTACAGGAGTGGAGGAAGGAGTCAGACGGCAAATAGCCCAAGGGAGCATTTTTGAACGTTGAGACGTTTTCTACATTTTTAATGTGGTAGCATTTACACCACGGTATACATTTGTCAAACATCTACAAATGGTAATAGGTTAAAGTGTTGGCTTTTATTGTATATAAATTATACCACACTATTTTTTTTTAAAGGAAAACGAAGAATTTAAAGAATTTAAATTTAAGAATTTAAATACAGGTTATTGTATCCATGTAGACCATGAGCTCAAAAACATAAAAATCTTATTTGGAATTCTTCCCAGACCTGGACAACTTCCAGAAATAACCATGACAGTTTTGTACTTCATGACAGGAAACTTGGTCTTAACCATGTTTACGATTCCCTCTCCCTCACCTCAACTACAAATTCTTGCTGAGTTCTGTCCATTTTACTTCGTAAATGTCTAATGTATCTAATTTTTCTAAAACATCTACTTCTGTGTCATTGACTACACTAAGACTGCGTGGATCACAACAAATAGAGAAAATTCTTAAACAGAGGGCAGTGCCAGACTACTCGACCTGTCTCCTCAGAAACCTGTATGGGGGCCAAGAAGCACCCATTAGAACGAGAGTTGGAACAAATGACTGCTTCATAATTGGGGAAGGAGAACAGGAAGGCCGTGTATTGTCATGCTGCTTATTTAACTTATACACAGAGTACATCATGCAAAATGCTGGACTGGATGACTCAAAAGCTGGAATGAAGATTGCTGGGAGAAATCTCGACAGGCTCAGATACACAGATGACACCACTCTAATGGCAGAAAGTGAAGAGCGACTAAAGAACCTTTGGATACGGGTGAAAGAGGAGAGTGAAAAAACTGGCTTAAAACTCAACTATTAAAACACTAAGATCATGGCATCTGGTCCTATCACTTCATGGCAAATAGAAGGGGGGTAAGTGGAAGCAGTCCATCCTAAAGGAGATCAGTCCTGGGTGTTCATTGGAAGGGCTGATGTTGAAGCTGAATCTCCAATACTTTGGCCACCTGATGCGAAGAACTGACTCATTTGAAAAGACCCTAATGCTGGCAAAGATTGAGGGCAGGAGGAGAAGGGGACGACAGAGGATGAGATGGTTGGATGGCATCACCGACTCAATGGACATGAGTTTGGGTGAACTCCGGGAGTTGGTGATGGACAGGGAGGCCTGGCGTGCTGCGGTTCAAGGGGTCACAAAGAGTCGGACACGGCTGAGTGACTGAACTGAACTGAAGTGGAAGCAGTGACACATTTCATTTTCTTGGGCTCAAAAATCACTGCAAATGGTGATTGCAGCCATGAAATTAAAAGACGCTTGCTCCTTGGAAGGAAAGCTATGACAAACCTAGCTTACATGAATTCTCACGCACTTCAGTAGTGTGCGGCTCTTTACGACCCCATGGACAAGGGCCAACAGGCTCCTCTGTCCAGGGGATTCTCCAGATGAGAATACTGGAGTGGGTTGCCATGCCCACCACCAGGGGATCTTCCTGACCCAGGGATTGAACCCATATCTCCTAAGTGTGCTGCATAACGGACAGATTCTTTACTGCTGAGCCCCCAGGGAAGACCATGATAAACTTAGACACCATATTAAAAAGCAGAGCCATCACTTTGCTGACAAAGGTCTGTAGAGTCAAAACTATGGTTTTTCCAGTAGTGATGTACAGATGTGTGAGTTGGGTCATTAAGAAGGCTGAGTGCCAAAGAATTGATGCTTTCGAATTGTGGTGCTAGAGATGAGCCTTGAGAATCCCTTGGACAGCAAGGAGAACAAACCTGCCAATCCTAAAGGAAATGAACTCTGAATACTCACTGGAAGGATTGATGCTGAAGCTGAAATACTTTGGCCACCAGATGCGAATAGCTGACTCATTGGAAAGGACCCTGATGCAAAAAGATTGAAGGCAGGAGAAGGGGGCGACAGAGGGTGAGATGATTAGATAGCATCACCAACCCAATGGACATTAATTTGATCAAACTCAGGGAGATAGTGGAGGACAGAGGAGCCTGGCATGGTGCAGGCCATGGGTAGTAAATAGTTGGACATGACTGAGCGACTGAACAACCACCACCACCTCCACCTTACCTTTGAGCTTCCCTAAGCTTCCAGAGCCCCACTCTCAGCAGGACGAAGAAGCTTTCTGTGTCTGTCAGTGGTAAAGGCTGAGACTTAAGTCTTCACACACTCAGTGCCCCCTGCTTAGGCGATGGTGGGTCCTTAGAATGCTCATCACTCCCTCCCAGAGCTCAGACCAGGAAGCCTTCTCACGACAGTAATATGGAGCACCTACCCTGGTACAGAAATGGGAGTTGGAGCTGTTTACCCCCTCTCCATGTGCTTTCTCCCTTTACATTCATTTCCACATTTCTTCTTGAGTCACTGAATCCACCTCCGCTCATCCCCACCTGATAACTGTAACAAGCTGCACCTGTATCTCTATCAGGGCGGGTGCACGTACCCCCCGCACTATGTATTTTCCTTCTCTCCCTTCAGAATCTCTAGACTCCCAGACACCACCCTCAAAAGGGGCAGTGATGCAGGGGAGGTTGTGACTCTCATCCACACCCTGGGTCAAAGCACAGCTGTGTTATATATAACCTCTTTCCCTCTTAGAATGAACCTTATCTTCTAGCTTTCCTCCTGCTTCTTGGCCACCCTGCTCACCGTTTGGCTTTGCTTTTCCCTTAGGTCCATTCCCTGTGTTTCTCCTTTGCACTTCTTTTCTGTTTATGTGTCTGTCTGGCCCACCAGTGTGATATTCCCATCATCCACCTCACATCACTGGTCTTGTTATTTCAAGCATTGCAGACACGTCCTGAGACATGCTAGTAATCAATGTGTGTGTACTCAATGATGGAATATTTTTAATGAGTGACAGGAAAAGGATCTCCTCCATGTAGGAGTCAGTATATAGGTGTCATATTTGTAGCATCATACATAAAGCCTTGTGTCTTGTTCCAAAAAACACTGTAGGAGTGTGACTCTGTCTTGGTGCCCTGGTGCCCTTGCATGTCCCCGCTTAGGCTATGTAGGCAAGGCTAAACTGCAGGCTGGCTTGAAACTTGTCAGAGAACCTCCTGATTGCTCTTGCAGCAAGGGGAGATAAGCAGCCTGATGAAGAGCTGCTATGAGGCCATTTCTCACCTGCCTCCTCATCCAGCTGGAGGTGACACAAAGTTGTTACTCATCCACCTCTGGTTTCAGTTGAACATAGGATGGTCTCCCTAGCCCCAGCTGAGAGTACAGCTGTGAACTACAGAGCTTCTCAGTGCCATAGGGCACAACTGCGGGCTCCTTCGTGGCAGAGACCCACCACCTGTAGTGCCTTTACTGAGGCCTTCCAATTCAGTGGCAAACCGCGGGACTAGGGACAAGGCAACTGACACCAGGGTCATATTGCTTCTGCACTGTCTGTAAGGTAGAATCTGAATCCATTCGGGTTCATTGTCTCCTTACTGGCCAAGCCCGTAGAAGGTGACAAGCCTAACTAACAACTGCAGTGGTGCCCTGAGGCCCTGTAGCTCCTGCGCTGTGACTTAGGGACTGGCTGCCTGACTACGTGACAGAGTCTGGTGTTGAGTTGTGTGATGTTGCGTGACCAGAATACTGGCTTATTTTGTCATCACACACAGCAAGGAGCACGGTTTTCACTACATGCTATGACTTAGGGTAGCCTTGTCAGTCCTCGTTAACAAACCAACCTTAGAATGGATGCCATGTCTGATACCAGCTATTGAATCTGCTATTGAATCAATACATTTATTTAGACAAAATATGTTTCTGAAGTCCAGTTCATTTTAAAAGTTAACCTTATAGCCTACTTGAAATTCAAAATCTGTATCACTTGTGAGAGAATTGTAAAGGTAAATGTTTAAATGAAAAAATGGAGTAGAATAAGCCAAATCCTTTTGCAATGTAATGCCTACTTCACGTTATCTTGTTTATTCTTTGTAACAAATATTTACTGTAAACTTGTAATTTCCACTTTAGAAATGGGGAAACAGATCCAAAGGATGTAAATACCTTTCTCACCTTCACTCAGTATGTGTCAGAGCCAGTACTGATACTCTGAGTTATGTCACGTGCTGTGCTTAGTCACTCAGTCGTGTCTGACTCTTTGTGACCCCATGGACTGTAGTCCGTCAGGCACTTCTATCCATGGGGATTCTTCAGGCAAGAATACTGGAGTGGGTTGCCGTGGCCTCCTCCAGGAGGTCTTCCCAACACAGGGATCAAACCCAGGTCTCCAGCACTGCAGGTGGATTCTTTACTGTCTGAGCCACCAGGGAAGCCCAGTTATGTCATGTCATAGCCAATAAGGAGACAGAGCAGATAAGACTCAAGTCATTTTGTCTCACGAAGTTCCCCTCATTCCTTTCCCTTTTCTTCTAGCTAGGATCTAATCTTGTCAGACAGCTCCATGACTAGGGGCTTTGTCACATACTTTTTGGTAAAGTTGGGATACTCTTCTTTAAGTCTTGTGGTAGATTTGAACCTCCCATTTTCAATCCTTTTGGACCTAGATTTTCATACCTTTGTAAGGGCACAACAGCTGCTATTTATAATCCCGTTATTCACTAAGCAGAGTGAAGTCTGAATAGGTCCTTTGTTGCAGAAATATATTTTTTTGGTGCATGAGGATGCAGATGGGGGCTCAGGATGTAAGCGTTGTTATTATATTAATAATAAGGATATAAGGGAGGAATCAGACAGCTGGAGGACTTCCCCGTAGCTCAAACGGTAAAGAATCTGCAGGAGACCAGGGTTTGATCCCTGGGCTGGGAAGATCCTCGGGAGAAGGGAATGGCAATCCACTCCAGTATTCTTGCCTGGAGAATTCCATGGACAGAGAAGCCTGGTAGGCTACAGTTCGTCGGGTCACAGAGAGTTGGACACGACTAAGTGAGTCACACATACATACACACACACACTCACACACACACACACACTCACAGACAACTGGAGGGCTTCTGAGATCTGGTGACTATCAAGCCAATGGAGGATGTCATGGAGAAGAAAAGATGTTTGTGGCTGTTCTCTCCCTGCACCCAAAAACCGTTGGAAGGCAAGTCAGAAATGTGTGAAAGATATGCTGTGCCATTTGCCATGCAATTTGACAGCAGTTCTTTTCCTGTCTCCCTACAACCTTTAACAATGGCTTTGGCATTCCATTTCTCTATATATTAAGTTTTTAAAAATGTTTCTCTGTCAATGATTTCATCAGGGACACCGTATGAGATTTGGGTGGCACATTTTGTAAACCCATTTATTCAAGAGAAGGCCAAAGGCTTTTATGAATTTTTTATGTGTGCATATATATATAGTATATGCATGAACATGTAGATTACACCTAAAGAATATGTTATGACCCAATTTTTTTAACCCTAGAAGTGCAAGGGTGGTTTACATGTAT
This sequence comes from Bos indicus, assembly GCF_029378745.1. Taxonomy (NCBI): domain Eukaryota; kingdom Metazoa; phylum Chordata; class Mammalia; order Artiodactyla; family Bovidae; genus Bos; species Bos indicus. Next base: position 96,819,840 of record NC_091789.1, read on the forward strand.
GAGGTTACCAATGCAATTCACCACATTAATAGAAAAATGGAGGGAAAACAATTCTATGATCATCACAATTGATGCAGTATAAGTGTTTGATGAAAATTAATCTATATTCAAGACAGCAAACTAGGAATAGAATGGAACTTACTCTGATAAAGTATATCTACAAAAAAGCAACGTAAACAGGTTGAAATGGAGAAGATTTTTCATTTCCTATTGGGAAAAATGCCGTTTATCCCCTGCTTTAGTCAAGACTATTCTGGCCAGGTTTGTTCAATGCTGCAAAATGAGGACAGGTTTAAGGTTTAAGCCAGTAGAAACTGTTGATATTCAAATATAATAGTATATTTTGAAAAGCAAAAATGATCTAGATCTAAATTTGTGGAATTAATATGCATATTTAGAGGAATTGTTGGACAGAAAATCTATATATAGACATTCTATCTCTACAGACAGCCTCAACTAGACAATAAAAATCACAAACCATGAATTTTCAATAACATTAAATACCCGGGGATAAATTTAACAAAAAATGTGCAAGTAGAAAACGAAACTTTATTGACCGAACTTTAATAGTCAAATACACAATATAAGAACAGCATAGATGGTTTATCTTCTTTCAAGCAAATGGTTGCCCTTCACCTATAATATAAACATTAAAAAAGTTACTTAGCAGAACTTTATTTCGATGACAGGAGAGGTATACAAAGTTCACTGCAGTTGTAGTTTTATAAAATGGACTAAAACAGGAACACTAAGGGCGACCTTTGGCTTACCTTCAGTTAATCCTCTCTAGAGATTTTATAGACTTTTCAGGCATGTTACCAGTATTTTTAAAAACACACTACTCTTGCTAGTTATACAAGAAAAGGACACTGAGTTCAGACAAATGAAATCAATGGAACCTATCAGAAGGTAGTTTTCAGTAGAAGGCAAAACTGTTTTATAATACACAGTTTTATATTATATATAAACTTAATATAGAGATATTATATTATATATATTGTATATTATATATATTATATATAAAACTTAATATAGAGAGAAATGGAATGCCAAAGCCATTGTTAAAGGTTGTAGGGAGACAGGAAAAGAACTGCTGTCAAACTGCATGGTAAATGGCACAGCATATCTTTCACACATTTCTGACTTGCCTTCCAAGGGTTTTTGGGTGCAGGGAGAGAACAGCCACAAACATCTTTTCTTCTCCATGATGTCCTCCATTGGCTTGACAGTCACCAGATCTCAGAAGCCCTCCAGTTGTCTGTGAGTGTGTGTGTGTGTGTGTGTGTGTGTGAATCACTGAATTTTACACATTCAGTAAAATATCTAACAACAAAATGCACCCTAAGGAGAACAAAATACACAAAAACTGAAACAAAAAATCCCCAAAAAGTATCATTTAAATGCATTGGTTTGAAATAATATTCCGAATATAGGATAGCTAAACAGTTGTTATCTCTGTTACTGCTTAAGTGAAGTAAATAAAAAGGCCAGTATTACATTTGTTTCTTCTCTACTGTGGAAAACTGTAGAAATTTTCATTTGTTCTACTTTATCCCTGATATGGTTGTTTTAAGTCGGTTAAACATTTGTCCCCTTTTTTACCTGGGGCCCTCATGTAATTCTAAATGTTTTTTTTTCACCCTGGGAAGCATTCCAATTGGTATAATAAATTATATCTGACACTAATTTTAAGTCATTACTATCACTGGCGACATGGTGACATCAAAATGTGAAGCAGAAATAGGACTGTTTCTCACAGCCACACCAAAAAAAAAAAAAAGAAAGAAAAAAAGGAGAGAAGAAAAGGGAGAGCAAGAGGGAGTATGAGAGAGAGAGAAAAGCAAGTAGGAAGAGAGAAAGAAAATCTGGAAAAGCAGATTTTTTTGTTTCTAAATGATAATGGCTTTTGAGGGAAAACTCTGACCAATTTCAAAAGTTCATCCATGGTATTTGTGATGTTTAGTTATTTAGTTACTGTGGGGTATGTTAAATAATATTTGTTTTTCTACCCTACTAGCCATTTCATCAATATTCTGAAAATATTTGAGTTCCAGATTATACTCTGTCTTAATTCTGTAATATACTAACTGTTAGTGTCTTGTTCATATTTCTAATTATGTGTACTTGGGCTTTGTCCATTTGCTTCACAATGATGTAACCTAGAGGAATGGACTGGCAGTTTGGGGTTGGCAGATACAAACCATTACATTCAGAATGGATAAACAACAAGGTCCTACTATACAGCACAGGGAACTAATGTCCAGTCTCCTGTGATAAATCACAAAGGAAAAGAATATTAAAAAATGTGTGTGTGTGTATATATATATATATATTAAAAATTATGTAAACTAGCACATTGTCTTTATTAGTTGAGTTTATTTTCCTCTTCCTAACAATTCATACCTGTCTTTTAATAAATATCTTTTTCTTTTTCCCTTAGGTTTATTCTGTTGCTCTTTTTCTTACCTTTTATGTTGGATGTAGGATTTTATATTTATGTACCTTGTAATTTAAGTATTTTTCTTTTTAAATACCACACATATTTAGGGCTAAGATTTTTTCTATGAGAACATTTTAATCATGTTCTGTAGTTACTTGAAAGTCATCTGAAAGTTGTATTTTCATCTAATTGTTCAAATGGAATGGAAAAAAATGTAAAGTGAAAATATTTAGAAGGCTAATACACAGTAAATTCTTCCCTAACTATGAAGTTCCTCCTTTAAAATCAGAATCATGCAATTTATTGTCAGCAAGTTGGAAAACAGGTATGTGAAAGATACTAAGTTGAATACGCAGGAAGAACTAGTTACAATTTTTGGCCTTCAAGACTTTTTAAACTCATGTATCAAAGAGGAAAAATAACATACTTGATACGGTTAGAGAGGATTATATCATGAGGCTCAGATTTTTATTAGTTCTTTAAGAGTGAGAGTGGGGTATATGGCAAAACCTTCATAGTATTGTAAAGTAATCATCCTCCAATTAAAATAAGCAACCTCCCGCGCCCCTCAAAAAAAAGACCAAACGTGGGGGCAGGTAGTGTGCTTAGCATACGTATCTTACTCACACCTGCCTTGAATGTCACTGACTAAATGCACTCTCTCAACTTGATCAGCCACAGAAACAGGAAACTAGACTATCTTTGGCCATTTTATTATTCAGTCATTTCATGCTTCCCTGGGGAAAGGATTTAAAATGCAACTATTTTTTAAAGAGCTAGAGAATTCAGAATTTGAGAGAATTTAACATACGTCAAGCAGAATGTTGGCTCATTTTCTTTTATAAAAAATTAATTAATTGATTTTAATTGGAGACTAATTACAATATTCTGGTGGGTTTTGCCATACATTGACATGAATCAGCCACAGGTGTACATGTGTCCCCCGTCAGAAAATGAAATCTCAATCCCCCTGTTATAATTTGACGCAAGATGACATTTTATGATAAATACATCATACAAAACAGAGTATTCTTGTATGCATTCCATCAAAGAGAATTAGAGAATGCAAAAATTAGCATTGAAAAATCAGCATCTGCGTGTATCTGTTCTGAATTCACAACTTATATGAGTAAAGTTGAGTTTAGCAGTTAAGGGATTTCACAGAATCACACACATTATGCTAAAGCTGGTACTAGAACCTACTTGGATGCCTAAGCATATTTCATATAAACTGATATTTATTACAAATGCATTCCATATTTGCTACAAGCAGAAATTATAAAAGAACCCGAAAATTATTAGCTGTTGCTTAAAGTACTTATACTCGAGAGAAGAAAACGGTTTCCTATTTTCAATTCGATATGGCTTTGATCCTGTCTGTTTCTTTATTTGAAAGTCTGTAAGTCAGGCATTCAGGCATCTGGGGTCCGAACTACCTTTCAAAGAATATGTGAACTCTGTTATTAAAATAATAGTAATGTTCCCTCTATATTAGTAAAGATATAATATTCTGAAAAACAGAAACCACATAAGTTACTTTCTGAATGGATGACATACCTGCTTCTGGCATTTCACCAGGCTCTGTATTTGATGCAAACTCCTCCCTGACATCGGGACCATCTCCACCTTCACCCCCAGTCTTTGCCAGAGCCAATTGCTGGAGATCAGCTTCCAGGCCAGAATCTTTAAAAAAACGCATCAATTCAGCTGTAAAGCATACAATATAAACAAGGCAATGATGATCTTCATTCCCTCGGTGTTATGAATTAAAAGCCTTAGGTTAGTATGCTAAAAATGTGATGAATAAGAACCTCAGGAGCATTATTCCGGGAATGTTTTGCTGGAGAAAAAGGAAAGCAGAATTTTCCGATTGTTATTACCATTTTCCTTTTCCAGGGTTGTCCTCAGACAACTTAGTTGCCCCCTTCTCTTTGTCTTGAAAACAAGGGAAAATTTGAGCGACCACACTGACCTGCAAACTATACTCTCCTCAGGTTTTTAGGAACTGTCTGAAGTCCTTTTCTAATGTTTCCTTTCCTCTTCTTACTGGTTATGTCTTAAGGCATGACGCACAGATACACTTTACCTTCAAAGGGATCCTTCTCCTCTTCTTCATCACGATTCACTGGATCCTCTCCATGTACTTCCTCCTTTCTAGGTGTGATATCCTGACTCTCAGCTGGCGGTTTCTCTTGTTGAGGCTGCTCAACACTGGGCTGCTGGTCCTAGGAGAGAGTGCATGCAAAGAAAAACTTTTGTTGTTAATACATCTAATAGCATAAATATACATAATACATAGATATATCTGAGCATAAGTAAACCTAACAACATTTTCCCAACACAATTCTATGTACTTACTTTTAATAAAGTTACTCTTCCCACAGAGAAGTCAGCTCCCATAAGAGTTACCCAGGAAGACTTTGGAAGTTACTTAAATCTATGTTGGGATGGAAGTATGCAGCCTGTTGTTAATAAGCAGGAGGAGGGAGTCACTGGGCACATTTCCAGGGAATTTAACAGTATAATCATCCAGGCAACACTGGACTATAATATATCTGGATCAATGTTCCTTCCTAAGACAAAGTATCACCCTTTATCAGCATGGAAGACCTTTATCACCACATGTGTACTACTTAACATGATTTTCTCAAAAATAAACTTGTGCTAATAGAAAACATCAAATGGTAAGGTTACTCACAACCACAGGTTCATCCACCTGGGAGCAATCTTGCTTTGTAGGTCCCAATGTTGATGCCACTTGCCCACTCATATTTCTCCCTGAAAGCAGAATATTGTGATTTAGAAAATGTATTTAAGAGTACAGCTATATTTGATCACTTTTATGACCTTATGTTGACTTTTTTTTTTTTAATGTGAAAATACTTTCAAAAGAAAACTCTGGTTAAGTATGAGTGTACATGCATTTCAATTACACCAAATACAGTCGCTTGCAAAGCCATTTGTGTCTTTGTGAAGCTGGCAGAGAAATCACCTTAAGGTACACAAGAAGGCTGAATTTTTGTGAGGACGTTTGATTTCACAACAGACTTCTCCATCATGAAGATCTTTAGTGAAATACTCCTAGGAATTCAAAAGCTCAGGACTATTGCTCATGTCACACTCCTATTCACCAGACCTATTTTCCCCAACTCCCTTGGAATTCAGTTGGAACACGAAGAAAGGCTCAGTCTTTACAGCCTGACTATGGCGATTTTCTCAGTGTCTGGGGCTGAGGTGAGGCTGCATACAGAGCAACCGGTCCACTTCTCTCTTGGCACCTTACCACAAAACCCGCAATACAGTCACAACCCCACTGCGGTCCGGTTTCTAGGCCTTTCCTTAATCGCCCACCCCAACCCCTGCCCAGGTCCCACTGCCGGCCCCAGATTCTGTGCTCTGTCGTCAGTTCCAGGGCCCCAATGAACTAAATATCTCAAATAGCACCCCCAAGTCTCCCCCAACCATCATCCTACCCCCTGCCCTCCTCTGCCCACTGCCCTTCCTCTCCCGCCATCAAGGCAAGAACTATGGCGTCGCGACACTTGTGAGGAGAAAGATGACTACCTTGAGGGCCTTCCTCCTCAACGGCCCTAGATCGCACTGCCCAACCCGCGCGAAACTCGCTGGCTCCCCCTCACACGCACACACACTTAAACTCCAGACAGGACAGACCTGTGAACCTACCTGGTGAGTCTCAAGTAGTGAGAAAGAACCGGGACTGAATAAACAGACCCGTCTCAGGCCCAACGCTCCTCACAGAACGCTCAGGAAGGCGTATGCGCACCAAGGCGCATGCGCAGCAACGGATGCACACCCACACACTGCGCATGCTCACTGAGTTGGGCCTGTGCAGTGCAGGTTGCAGTTTTCCTGCCATTGAGGTAGAGTCCTAGAACCGCAGGGTCTCTGGAGGATGAGAAAGGGGCTTGAAGGCTATATTTTTTTCCTTCCAGTGCAGTCGTTCTTATGCATCCACAACCTGTGGTGATAGGTAGTCCCAGGTTACCCTTAGTGGAGAATGTGTCTCAGAAAGACAGTCATGACAAAAATAGATATTGTGTTTTTTTCATTCTTTTTTCTTTATTCTGCTCTTCAGCAGTTATTTCCACCATTCTGTCTTCCAACTCACTTATTTGTTCTCCTGCTCAGTGAGTCTCATATTGATTTCTTCTAGTGTATTTTTCATTTCAGTTATTGTGTTTTCAACTTTATTTGTTTGTGCCTTATTTCTTCTAAATCTTTGTCAAACATTTCTTGTATTTTTTTAAATCCATGCCTCCATTGTATTTTCAAGATTTTGGATCATCTTTAATATCCTTACTCTAAATTATTTTCCAGGTAGTTTCCCTATTTCCTCTTCATTTATGTGGTCTTTTAGGTTTTTTTACCTTGCTCTTTTGTCTGTAACATATTTTTTGTCATATCATTGTTTTTGTTAGGCGGAACTGTGTTCTTCTCTCGCTGATTGATTGGCCTGAGAATTTTAGCACTGGAGTTTGCAGGCAGTTAAGTAGGGCCAGGACCAGGTGTTTAGATGTGGCCCTCCAGGAGACCTCACTCCAAATAGTATTCCGTGAGGTCTGAGTGTCTCTATTAATCCAGCAGTTTGGACTTGGTCCTCCCACCACAGGAGCTCAAGCCCATGAATCAAGATCCTGTATGGCACACCAGGAAATAAAGGAAAAGAAAAGAAATGTGGAAGACAATGACAAATAATAAAAAATAAAATAAATAAGAAAACTAACAGATAAATTAGAAAAATTAAACATATAAACGAAACAATCACTGGAAGGTAAGACACAGCTACACTAGCAAAATAGGGAAATTTTTAAAAAGGTAGAAGAAACCTTTGCTGTAAGGGCAGGGCTTAGGTGTGGTGGAGCTCAGGCAGGGTGGGCTTAGGCAGGGGTGTGGCCTATGCTGAGTGTGGCCTGGAGGGGGCCCCAGAGTGCCTCCAGTTTCAGAGTACAGAGGAGTAAGCCCCAGGCCTCAGCAGGTTCCTGGAGGTTGAATGGGGGGAGTGGGGGCAGAAACACCAGGTGCATTCCTCCATAACCCCAAAGGTCCTTCCCCATCCCCACAGATCCCCTCGAGGTAAGAGTGCCTCTCCAGGTGTGGGAACTTGTCCTCCCCTAGCTGCACCTCAGGAGCACTGATCCCACCTAGCCTGCACATGTCCTTCCCCCTCGTTTCACTCTTCCCCACACCATATAGGGTTGTTTGGGTGTTCTTCTGGTCTGCCTGGGATTCAAGGCTCCTTGCCAGTATCCAGTAGGTGCCCAGAAAGTTTCACTTTTTTGATAGTGTCCTTTTAAGGATAAAAGTTTTAATTTTTAAATAAATATTTAAATAAATATTTAAAATTTAAATAAAAATAAAATAATGTAAATAAATAATGTGCTTCTGTAAATAAAATAATGTGCTTCTTGGGGAAAAAAAAAAGAAAATGAATATACGGATCAGACTCTTAGAGGAGTACAGATCCCATGCAATGCCAAAAAAAAAAAAAAGTTTTCATTTTGATGATTCCAAATTGCCTGTTTTTGTTTCTTTTGGTGCTTGTGCTTTTGTAGCATATCTAGGAAATCATTGCCTAATCCAACAGTAACATTTACATCTCTGTTTTCCTCTGAGTGCTTTATAGTTTTAGCTCTTATATTTAGGTTTTTGATCAATTTTTAGTTAGTTATATACAGTGTGAGGTATAAGTATAAACTGATTCTTTTGGTTGTGAACATCCAGTTATCCCAAGACCATTTGTTGAAACATTATTCTTTGCCATTGAATGGCCTCTGCACCCCTCACAATAATCAATTGACCACAGACATATGGTTTTGTTTCTTGCATCTCCATTCTATTCTGGTATCTGTCTATATACAATCCTTATGTCACTACCATTGAAGGAGGAAACAGACAGAACCGGCTCCGTCTTGAAAGCAGGACTCCATCTTGGGCTGGACTGTGGACTTTGAGCTATATGCTCAGTATCTATGGAAACGACATACCAACTGGAAAACCAGAGCCCCTGGGTGGAAGAGCCCCAGGGCTCATACCTAGACTCCCCATCACCTAAAAGAATACCCTAATTATCTGTGTAACTGAAGAGAATCATAAGTTCTATTATGCTTATTGGGGTATGACCACAGGCCTATTGATAATTGTCCACTGTTAACTACCTAGGCTTAAGGCATATGAATCACGGGTTAACTTTGATTATATCTTTCTTTTCCTTTGTTCAGACTAATTTCAGGGAATTTGGGGAAGTGGGTTTGGGCACATACACTTTAGGGTATACAAGGTTTTTGCAAAAACTGGTCTGGGTCCTCCACCAAGAGGAGACTCTGCCTTGGGTGCGCTGGTGTAATAAACTGCACTCCACTATCTGTATTGTCCTTCTGAGTGAGTTTGTTTCCTGGAACGCGTGGCTATAACACCATATATAATGTCTTGATTATTTTGGCTTTGAAGTGGGTTTTGTAGTTGGGAAGTGTAAGTACTTGTTCTTTCTTCACACTGTTTTGGCTATCCCAGGACCCTTTCAATTCTTACAATTCTAGGATCAGTTTGTTGATTTCTGGGGGGAAAGAAGAGTTTGAATTTTGATGGGGTTCTATTAGGGGAGTACTGCCATCTTAACACAATAGTAAGTCTTCCAATCCATAAATGTGAGATGCCTTTCCACTTACCTAGACTGTCTTTAATTTCACCCAGCAGTGTTTTGTAGTTTTTATTGTACAAGTCTTGACTGTGTATAGAAATATATCTGCTCTTTGTATATGACCTTGTATTCTGTAAACCTGTTGAGCCCCTGTATTGGGTCTAATAGTTTCTGTGGGGAGAGGGTGATTCTTAAGGATTTTCTATACACAAGATTATGCCATCTGCAAATTGAAAAGTTTTACATCTTTTCCAATGTAAATTCATTTTATTTCTTTCCCTTGCTTAATTACCCTGTCCAGAAGCTCCAGAACAATGTGGAATAGAAGTGGTAAGAGATGATATCTTTGTATTGTTCCTGATTTTCAGGGGAAGTCAGTACTTCTGCCTTTTATCATTAAGTACGATGATAGCTGTGAGTTTTTCAGAGATGTTTTATATCAGGTTGAAACTGTTGCCTTTTACTTCTAGTTTGAGTCTGTTTGTCTTGAAGGGACCCTGAATTTTGTCCAATGCTATTCATGTAGGTACTGAGATGCTAATGTGGTTTTTGTCTTTTATTCTGTTGATGTGGTGCATTAATGTATGGATGTGCGAGCTGGACTATAAAGAAAGCTGAGTGTCGAAGAATTGATGCTTTTGAACTGTGGTGTTGGAGAAGACTCTTGAGAGTCCCTGGGACTGCAAGGAGATCCCACCAGTCCATCCTAAAGGAGGTCATTCCTGGGTGTTCATTGGAGGGACTGATGCTGAAGCTGAAACTCCAATACTTTGGCCACCTGATGCAGAGAGTTGACTCATTGCAAAAGACCCTGATGCTGGGAAAGATTGAGGGCAGGAGGAGAGGGGGACAACAGAGGATGAGATGGTTGGATGGCATCATCGACACAACGGCCTTGGGTTTGAGTGGACTCCGGGACTAGGTGATGGATAGGGAGGCCTGGAGTGCTGCGGTTCATGGGGTCGCAAAGAGATGGACACGACTGAGCGACTGAACTGATGATGATGATGACTGATTAACTTATTTCAGTCTTAATATTAAATCAAAGTTGCATTCCTGGGATAAATCCTACTTCCTCATGGTATATAATTTGGTTTACTAGTATTTTACTCGGAGAAGGCAATGGCACCCCACTCCAGTACTCTTGCCTGGAAAATCCCATGGATGGAGGAGCCTGGTAGGCTGCAGTCCATGAGGCCACTAGGAGTCCGACATGACTGAGCGAATTCACTTTCACTTTTCACTTTCATGCATTGGAGAAGGAAATGGCAACCCACTCTAGTTTTCTTGCCTGGAGAATCCCAGGGACAGAGGAGCCTAGTGGGCTGCTGTCTATGGGGTCGCACAGTGTCGGACACGACTGAAGAGACTTAGCAGCAGCAGCAGCAGCAGTATTTTACTAAGAATCTTTGTGTCTGTATTCATAAAAATATTGGTCTGTGGTTTTTTCTTGTGTTGTCTTTTTTGGTTTGGTTTGGTATCAGGGTAACAATGGCCTCATAAAATGAAGCAGAAGAATTATCTTCTTTGGGGCTTCCCAGGTTGCACTAGCGGTAAAGAACCTGCCTGCCAATGCAAGAGAGGTAAGAGACGCAGGCTCAATCCCTGGGACAGGTAGATCTCCTGAAGGAGGGCCTGGCAACCCACTCCACTATTCTTGCCTGAAGAATCCCATGGACCGAGGAGCCTGGAGGCCTATAGTCCATAGAAACGCAAAGAGTCAGACATGACGGAAGCAATGCGTGCACATTAACTTCCTTAATAAAGTTATTCATCCTTATTTATTTTTGAGTGACCTTGGTTAGTCAGTATTTTTCAAGAAATGTTCTCATTTTATCCAAGTATCAATTTTTTGGATAACATTTTTCTGCTCTCCTTTCTTAAATAGTTTATTGAAGCATAATTGATATACAACAAATGGTATATATTTACTGTGTACAATTTGATGAGTTTGGGCATATGCACACAATGATAATATCATCACCAGAATCAAGGTAATAGACATATCCAACACATCCTAAAATTTCTTTTTGTCCCTTTCTTTGTTTCTTTTCTTGTTAAAGTGTGTGTATGTGTGTGTGTGTGTGTGTGTGTGTGTGTGTGTTTGTGTAGTGAGAACCCACTTTTAGATTTACATTCAACAAATTTTGGGTCTTCCCAGATGGCTCAGTGGTAAAGAACCACCTGCCAATTCAGGAGACATAAGAGACTCAGGTTCGATTCCTGGATCAGGAGATCCCCTGGAAGAGGAAATGGCAACCCATTCCAGTATTTTTGCCTGGAAAATCCCATGGAGAGAGGAGCCTGGTGGGCTATAGTCCACAGGGTCACAAAGAGTCCAATACGACCAACCATGCAAAAAATTTTGAATAACCTTTTTTTTAAAATCTTCCTTCATTGTGCATTTAATATCTGAGAGCTCTGTACTGCTGTCTCCTATGGTATTACTGAAGTTGGTAATTAGTGTCACTCTTCCTTCTTTGTCTCTCTCTTTTTTAATCAATCAGGCTATAGGTTTATTATCATATTAATCTATTCACAGTATCAGCCACTGGTTTCAACTGAATTTTTTGGTACTACTGATTTTCTGGTTTCTATTTAATTGATTTCTGCCAAGATGTTTGTTATTCTTTTTTTTTTTTTTTTTTTTGCTGGATTTGGGTTAAATTTTGTTGTATTCTAGTTTCTTAAAGAAGATTATTGATCTTTGAATGATAATTGGCCTTTTCCCTTTTTTAATACAAACATTTAATACTATAAATATCCCTCTGTGAAACTTTGGCATCACCTCATAATTTTGATATATTGTATTTTCTATTTCTCCTTTGATCCTTGCATTAATTTGAAGTTTTGTTCAATTTACAAGCAGTTTGTGATTTTCTAGGTCACTTTCCATGGTTAATCTTTATTTTAATTATTTTTTGGTCAGGAAATATATTTTGTGTGATTTCAGTCCTTTTGAACTTAGTAAGGTTTTTAACTGGCGTATTTGGTTGAACTTCCATATTCACTTCAGAAGAATATGTATTTAGTTTCTGTTGCTCAATAAATGGGTTTCCCAGGTGGCGCAGTGGTAAAGAATCTGCCTGCCAACGCAAGAGAGGCAAGAGACATGGGATCAATCTCTGGGTCTGGGAAGTCCCCTGAAGTAAGAAATGGCAACTTGCTCCAGTATTCTTCCCTGAAAAATTCCATGGACACTACCGTCCATGGGGTCTCAAACAGTTGGACACAACTGGGACTGGGCACGTTCTATAAATATCAATTAGGTCAAGTCGGTTAATAGTATTGTTCAAGTCTTCTATATATTTTTTCATTGTGTTGCTCACTTACTGTATTAATGGCTGAATGTGAAAAGTGAAAGTCTTCAACTACAACTGTGGATTGTCTGTTTCTCCTTTCCATTCTATCAGATTTTGGCTCCTGTATTCTGAAATTGCATACACATTCCTGACTATTATGTCTCCTCAGTGAATTGAATTCTCTATCATTATGTACTGCCCTTTATCTTCCGCAAAAAATCTTCATTCTGAAGTATACTTTTATGATGTTAATTCAGCCTCTCCAGATTTCATTTGATTTGGGATTTGGAGGTATAAGTATTTCCACACATTTAATTTTAAATTATTAGCTATAATAATTTTTTATTATTAGGTATAATAATTTTTAAATTATTAGCTGTAATAATTAATTATAAATTATTTAAGGTGAGATTATTTTTTTTTTACCATACATAATGTAAGGTCTTTATTTATCTGGCTTCATTGATCTTTGCTGCTGCACTCAGGCTTCTCTCTAGTTGCAGTGTGTGGGCTTCTCTTGCTGCGGCACAAGGGCGTACTTGCCAGACCAAGGATCAAATCTGTGTCCCCTGCATTGAAAAGCAGATCCTGAACCACTGGACAACCAGGGGAGTCCCCCAAAGTAGGTCTTACAATTGACGTGTGTGCGCAACTTTCAATTAGTGGGTAAATCGTTCAGTTTTAAATCTACTATCTGAATGTGCTTTTCTTTATATCATGTATATTTTTTAGTGACAAGTTTCCCATTTCTTTTCTTCATTTAGATTGGTTATTTCTTTATTAGTCCATTTTATTGCTACTATTGGCTTTCTAGATATACATCTTATTAAAAATCTTTCTAGGGAATTCCCTGGTGGTCCAATGATTAGGATTCGGTGCTTTCATTGCCATGGCCCCAGGTCCTGTCCCTAGCCAGGGAACTAAGATCCCATGAGCTGCATGTATAGCCAAAAAATTCTTTCTAGGGTGGCTCTAGAGTTTACAATATGCATTTTATACTTCTTACAATATGCCTTCAATTGATGTTATACCCATTTCTTACATAAGAGCCTTCAGTTCACTGCAGTTCAGTCACTCAGTTGTGTCGAACTCTTTGATACACCACGAATCGCAGCACACCAGGTCTCCCTGTCCATCATCAACTCCCAGAGTTCACGCAAACTCCTGTGCATTGAGTCGGTGATGCCATCCAGCCATCTCATCCTCAGTCGTCCCCTTCTCCTCCTGTCCCCAATCCCTCCCAGCTCAGGGTCTTTTCCAATGAGTCAACTCTTCGCATGAGGTGGCTAAAGTATTGGAGTTTCAGCCTCAGCATCAGTCCTTCCAATGAACACCCAGGACTGGTCTCCTTTAGGATGGACTGGTGGGATCTCCTTGCAGTCCAAGGAACTTTCAAGAGTCTTCTCCAACACCACAGTTCAAAAGCATCAATTCTTCGGTGCTCAGCTTTCTTCACAGTCCAACTCTCACATCCATATATGACCACAGGAAAAACCATAGCCTTGACTAGACGGACCTTTGTTGGCAAAGGAATATCTCTGCTTTTGAATATGTTATCTAGGTTGGTCATAACTTTCCTTCCAAGGAGTAAGCGTCTTTTAATTCCATGGCTGCAATCAAAATCTGCAGTGATTTTGGAGCCCAAAAAAATAAAGTCTGACACTGTTTCCACTGTTTCCCCATCTATTTCCCATGAAGTGATGGGACCAGATGCCATGATCTTCGTTTTCTGAATGTTGAGCTTTAAGCCAACTTTTTCTCTCCTCTCTTTCACTTTCATCAAGAGGCTTTTTAGTTCCTCTTCACTTTCTGCCATAAGGGTGGTGTCATCTGCATATCTGAGGTTATTGATACTTCTCCTGGCAATCTTGGTTCCAGCTTGTGCTTCTTCCAGCCCAGCCTTTCTCATGATGTACTCTGCATATAAGTTAAATAAGCAGGGTGACAATATACAGCCTTGATGTACTCCTTTTCCTATTTGGAACCAGTCTGTTGTTCCATGTCCAGTTCTAACTGTTGCTTCCTGACCTGCATACAAATTTCTCAAGAGGCAGGTCAGGTGGTCTGGTATTCCCATCTCTTTCAGAATTTTCCACAGTTTATTGTGATCCACACAGTCAAAGGCTTTGGCATAGTCAATAAAGCAGAAATAGATGTTTTTCTGGAACTCTCTCGCTTTTTCCATGATCCAGCGGATGTTGGCAATTTGATCTCTGGTTCCTCTGCCTTTTCTAAAAGCAGCTTGAACATCAGGAAGTTCACGGTTCACATATTGCTGAAGCCTGGCTTGGAGAATTTTGAGCATTACTTTACTAGTGTGTGAGATGAGTGCAATTGTGCAATAGTTTGAGCATTCTTTGGCATTGCCTTTCTTTGGGATTGGAATGAAAACTGACCTTTTCCAGTCCTGTGGCCACTGCTGAGTTTTCCAAATTTGCTGGCATATTGAGTGCAGCACTTTCACAACATCATCTTTCAGGATTTGGAATAGCTCAACTGGAATTCTATCACCTCCACTAGCTTTGTTCGTAGTGATGCTTTCTAAGGCCTACTTGACTTCACATTCCAGGATGTCTGGCTCTAGGTCAGTGACCACACCATCGTGATTATCTGGGTCGTGAAGATCTTTTTTGTACAGTTCTTCTGTGTATTCTTGCCATCTCTTCTTAATATCTTCTCCTTCTGTTAGGTCCATACCATTTCTGTCCTTTATCGAGCCCATCTTTGCATGAAATGTTCCTTTGGTATCTCTGATTTTCTTGAAGAGATCTCTAGTCTTTCCCATTCTGTTGTTTTCCTCTATTTCTTTGCATTGATTGCTGAAGAAGGCTTTCTTATCTCTTCTTGCTATTCTTTGGAACTCTGAATTCAGATGTTTGTATCTTTCCTTTTCTCCTTTGCTTTTCACTTCTCTTCTTTTCACAGCTATTTGTAAGGCCTCCCCAGACAGCCATTTTGACTCCCAGAGAACCCTGTGCAAATATCTGTAGTGCTCGATCCTGTGCTGTCTCTTTCTCTTTCTCTCTCTGTGGTCCTCCCTATCTCCACCCAGCTTCACATTCTGTTAACCTGTGTTCCAGGAATTCTACAATATACTCAGTTGCTCAGTTGTTTCCAACTCTTTGCGACTCCATGGACTACAGCACACCAGGCCTCTCTGTCCCTCACCATCTCCCAAAGTTTGCCCAAGTTCATGTGCATTGCATCGGTGACGCCATCCAGCCATCTCATCCTCTGATGCCCTCTTCTCCTTCTGCTCTCAATCCTTCCCAGCATCAGAGAGTTTTCCAGTGAGTCAGCTGTTCACATAGGACGACCAAAATACTGGAGTTTCAGCTTCAACATCAGTCCTTCCAATGAGTATTCAGGGTTGATTTCCCTTAAGATTGACTGGCTTGATCTCCTTGCTATCCAAGGGACTCTCAGGAGTCTTCTCCAGAACCAAACTTTGAAGGCATCAATTCTTCAGCACTCTGCCTTCTTTACGGTCCAGCTGTCACAACCATACATGATTGCTGGGAAGACCATAGCCTTGACTATATGGACCTTTGTCGGCAGAGTAATGTCTCTGCTTTTAACACACTAAGCTTCTCAGAGCTTTCCTGCCAGGAAGCAAATGTCTTCTGATTTCATGGCTGCAGTCACCTTCTGCAGTGATTTTAGAGGCCAAGATGGGGACATCTGTCACAACTTCCACCTTTCTCCCTCTATTTGCCATGAAGTCATGGGGCCAGATGCCATGATCTTAGTTTTTTTAATATTTAGTTTTAAGCCGGCTCTTTCACTCTCCTCCTTCACCCTCATCAAGAGGCTCCTTAGTTCCTCTTTGCTTTCTGCCATTAGTGTTATATCATCTGCATATCTGAGGTTGTTGATGTTTCTCCTGCCTATCAGGATTCCAGCTTGTAACTCATCCAGCTCGGCATTTTTCATGATGTACTCAGCGTATAGATTAAACAAACAGGGTGACAGCAGACAGCCCTGTCGTAGTCCCTTTGGTTACTCAAATATTACATGAGTACGGGGCTGGAGAAAGATTTCATTAGTGTATCAGTACACGGACTACACAGGTCATCACACTCCACAGTCTCTGCTTCCAGGGCCTACCACAGGGGTTAGTTATTGGTGCCTCCCTGTTCCTTTCAAACACGTTTCTCTGTATTGAAAGTGCACACACACACACACTCACACAGAAGAGGCCCCACTTTGGGCTTCAAAATGCTTTTGCTTTCCCTCCCTCAAATATTTACAACATGACCTGAACAAGTTCCCTCTGAGACAAGACAAGGATTTATAACGATTTTTCACCCTGATAGATGCTGCCACAATGCTGTGCATCAGTGGTGCAGGAGAAGTAAAGCTTGTTGACTCCCTCCTCACATCATTCTTGGAGCAGACACTCTGTTACAGTTAACAAGAGGAAAGCTTGTTAGAGTTTAAAGGTCTAAACGTAGACCATTGCTCATCATGGAGTTCACCAGTTGTGTAGGAGGGAGATCGAGCAGGGTTAGAAATGCAAATGGAGAAGGCAATGGCACCCCACTCCAGTACGCTTGCCTGGAAAATCCCATGGACTGAGGAACCTGGAAGGCTGCAGTCCATGGGGTCGCTGAGTGTCAGACACGACTGAGCGACTTCACTTTCACTTTTCACTTTCATGCGTTGGAGAAGGAAATGGCAACCCACTCCAGTGTTCTTGCTTGGAGAATCCCAGGGACGGGGGAGCCTGGTGGGCTGCCATCCATGGGGTCACACAGAGTCGGACATGACTGAAATGACTTAGCAGCAGCAGCAGCAGCAGAAATGTAAATAGTCGGGTCCCAGCCAGGACCAACAAGAGTGAGTGAAAAATGGCTCCCCATGGGGGTCTCACCTCCTGGGGGTGCTGGAAGATGAGGTGTGAGACTGGAACACTCCATTGTGCCTGCAGAGGTGGGAGGCACCACCACAGGAGGTGGGAGGTACTACAGGGGAGAGACTTCCATTTGGCAACAATGCAAGTCCTGCGTATGGAAGGACAAAACGTCCACCACGGCCAAGGTGACCAACCTCAGCCTTTGACACAGATAGGGAGGCTGCTATCTTGGCGACCCAGGCCTCAAATCTGGATGGAGGGGAATCCCCTTTCTCACTGACACATCCCCAGTCAGTGGCTGCTTTAGTGAGGTCACTCAAGGAGTCAGCTGGCATCCTGGGGTGCGTCTCTGAGTTTTAGGTAATCATTCTTCTGAGTTGCAGTGTCCTAAGCACTTCTAATCAAACTCATCACATGGACCAGAGCCTTGTCTAACTCGGTGAAATTATGAGCCAGGCTGCGTAGGGCCACCCAAGATGGACAGGTCATGGTGGAGAGTTCTGACAAAACGTGCTCCACTGGAGAAGGTGCTGGCACACCACTTCAGTATTCTTGCCTTGAGAACCCCATAAACAGTATGAAAAGGCAAAAAGATATGACATTGAAAGATGAACTCCCCAGGTCGGTAGGTGCCCAATATGCTACTAGAGAAGAGTGGAGAAATAACACCAGAAAGAATGAAGAGACAGAGCCAAAGCAAACACAACGCCCAGTTCTGGGTGTGACTGCTGATGGAAGTAAAGTCTGATGCTGTAAAGAACAATATTGCATAGGAACCTGGAATGTTAGGTCCATGAATCAAGACAAATTGAAAGTGGTCAAACAGGACATGGCAAGAGTGAACATTGACATTTTAGGAATCAGTGAACTAAAATGGACTGGAATGGGCGAATTTAATTCAGATGACCATTGTATCTTCTACTGTGGGCAAGAATCCCTTCGAAGAAATGGAGTAGCCCTCATAGTCAACAAAACAGCCTGAAATGCAGTACTTGGGTGCAATCTCAAAAACGACAGAATGATCTCTGTTTGTTTCCAAGGCAAACCATTCAATATCACAGTAACCCGAGTCTTTGCCCCAACCAGGGATGCTGAAGTTGAATGGTTCTATGAAGACCTACGAGACCTTCTAGAACTAACACCCCCAAAGGATGTCTTTTTCACCATAGGGGACTGGAATGCAAAAGTAGGAAGTTGAGAGATACCTGGAGTAGCAGGCAACTTTGGCCTTGGGGTACAAAATGAAGCAGGGCAAAGACTAACAGAGTTTTGCCAAGAGAACGCAGTGGTCATAGCAAGCACCCTCTTCCAGCAACACAAGAGAAGAGTCTACACATGGACATCACCAGATGGTCAATAATGAAATCAGATTGATTACATTCTTTCCAGCAAAAGATGGAGAAGCTCTAAACAGTCAGCAAAAACAAGATCAGGAGATGACTGTGGCTCAGATCATGAGCACCATATTGCAAAATTCAGACTTAAATTGAAGACAGTAAGGAAATCCATTAGAACATTCAGGTACAATCTAAACCAAATCCCTTACAAATATACAGTGGAAGTGACAAATAGATCCAAGGGATTAGATCTGATAGACAGAGTGCCTGAAGAACTATGGACAGAGGTACGTGACATTGTACGGGAGGCAGTGATCGAGACGTTCACGAAGAAAAAGGAATGGAAAAAGGCAAAATGGTTGTCTGAGGAGGCCTTACAAATAGCTGAGAAAAGAAGAGAAGCTAAAGGCAAAGGAGAAAAGGAAAGATATAACCATTTCAATGCAGAGTTGCAAAGAATAGCAAGAAGAGATAAGAAAGCCTTCCTCAGTGACCAGTGCAAAGAAATAGAGGAAAACAATAGAATGGGAAAAACTAGAGGTCTCTTCAAGAAAATTTGTGATACCAAGGGAACATTTCGTGTATATGTGGGCATAATAAAGGACAGAAATGGTACGGAGCTAACAGAAGCAGAAGATATTAAGAAGATGTGGCTACAATACACAGAAGAACTATACAAAAAAGATCTTCATGACCCAGATAACCATGACGGTGTGATCACTCACCTAGAGCCAGACATCCTGGAATGCGAAGTCAAGTGGGCCTTAGGAAGCATCACTACAAAGAAAGCTAGTGGATGTGATGAAATTCCAGTTGAGCTATTTCAAACACTAAAAGATGATGCTGTGAAAGTGCTGCACTCAATATGCCAGCACATTTGGAAAACTCAGCAGTGGCCATAGGACTGGAAAAGGTCAGTTTTCATTCCAATCCCAAAGAAAGGCTATGCCAAAGAGTACTCAAACTATCCCACAATTGCACTCATCTCACACGCTAGTAAAATAATGCTCAAAATTCTCCAAGCAAGGCTTCAACACTAAGTGAACTGTAAACTTCCAGGTGTTCAAGCTGGATTTAGAAAAGGCAGAGGAATCAGAGATCAAATTGCGAACATCCATTGGATCATTGAAAAGGCAAGAGAATTCCAGAAAAAATATCTACTTGTGCTTTATTGACTACACCAAATCCTTTGACTCTGCGGATCACAACAAACTGTGGAAAATTCTTAAATAGATGGGACTACCAGACCACCTTACCTGCCTCCTGAGAAATCTGTATGCAGGTCAAGAAGTAGCAGTTAGAAATGAACAGGGAAGAGTAGACTGGTTCAAAAGAGGGAAATAAGTCCATCAAGGTTCTTTATCATCACCCTGCTAATTTAACTTATACGCAGAGTATATCATGAGAAACGGTGGCCTGGAATAAGCACAAGCTGGAATCAAGATTGCCTGGAGAAATATCAATAACCTCAGATATGCAGATGACACCACCATTATGGCAGAAAGTGAAGAGGAACTAAAAAGCCTCTTGATGAAAGGGAAAGAGGAGAGTGAAAAAGTAGGCTTAAAACTCAACATTCAGAAAACTAACATCATGACATCTGGCCCCGTCACTTCATGGCAATTAGATGGGGAAACAATGGAAACAATGAGAGACTTTATCCTCTTGGGCTCCGAAATCACTGCAGATGGTGACTACAGCCATGATAATAAAAGAGGCTTGTTTCTTGGAAGAAAAGCTATGATCAAACTAGACAGCAGATGAAAAAGCAGAGACATTACTTTGCCACCAAAGGTCCATCTAGTCAAAGCTATCATCTCTCTAGTAGTCATGTATGGATGTGAGACTTGGACTATAAAGAAAGCTGAGTGCTGAAGAATTGATGCTTCGGAACTGTGGTGTTGGAGAAGACTCTTGAGAGTCTCTTGGACTGCAAGGAGATCAAACCAGTCAATCGTAAAGTAAATCAGTCCTGAATATTCATTGGAAGGACTGATGCTGAAGCTGAAGCAGCAACACTTTGGCTACCTGATGCGAAGGGTTGACTCAGTGGAAAAGTCCCTGACGCTGGGGAAGATTGAGGGCAGGAGGAGAAGGGGGTGACAGAGGATGAAATGGTTGGATGAAATCACTGCCTCAATGGACATGGGTTTGAGCGAACTCCGGGATATAGTGAGGGATGGGGAAGCTGGGTTGGTGCAGTCCATGAGGTTGTAAAGAGTTGGATATAACTGAGCTACTGAACAACAACAATGTGAAATGTTTCAATCCCTGATAGCTCAGCTGGTAAAGAATCCGCCTGTAATGCAGAAACTGGGGTTTGATCCCCAGGTTGGGAAGATCCACTGGAGAAGGGAAAGGCTACCCACTCCAGTATTCTAGCCTGGAGAATTCCATGGACTCTATAGACCATGGGGTCACAAAGAGTCAGACACGACTGAGCGACTTTCACTTTCAGCAGGTGTAGTAGTTGTTTTCCCCCCTGTCTTATTCTCACTTGTCAAGCTTTCTATTTCAAAAAGCAAGAGGAAGTTTTCCACACACTCCCTGCCTGCTCCCAGCGCCAAAAGCGCTTCCCAGGTGGCACAGTGCCTGCCAATGTAGGAGACAGGACGACACGGGTTAGATCCCTGGATTGAGAAGATTCCCAGGGAGAGGCAATGGTAACCCACTCCTGTATTCTTGCCTGGAAAATCCCATGGACAGAAGAGCCCAGCAGGCTGAAGACCATGGTGTCACAGAGAGGCAGACAGGACTGATCACCCATGCACCCACCCCCAACATTCAGGTGACTTGTTCCCAGTGTGTTCAATGCACTCCTGCCTGACACACAACTACAGGAAGACTTCAATTACTTTTGCAAAGGAGAGGCTAACAGGCATTCGTTTACATTTTGGAATGACAGGAAATGTTGGGAAAAGTTAGAATGGCCTTGTCGTTTTCCCCTTGGGGTGTGACCTCCAGTTCCCCTGCCCATCTCAAGTTGGAAGGCTTCCCCAGACTTCAGGCCACCAGACAGCTGAGCCAAGGGGCCTCAACAGAGAGCAGGGCTCAGAAGCAGAGGCAGGTTTGAAGAAAGCAGACACGTCAATGACAAGGAAGGTTTCCCAGGGCTGGGTGTACAGTGGGGCTCCAAGCTGACAGCTTTGGTGTGGAGGTGATGATGTTCTGCAGGTTTGGGAATAAGTTAAGATGGAGAGAGGGGCAGCTTTATGTCACACAGAGGATATATTAGGAAACAGCAGGGTGTCCCTGCTGCATTTTCTCAGAGTCACAGAAAAAAACTCATCCTCCACAATGGCATTTCCACCACTGTGCCTGAGCGAGACCTTGAAAACAGTAGCAAGAAACTGGCCCCCACGGAGGGCCTCAAGGAAGGCAGCCCCATACCTCAATGGTCTAGACAAGGAAGCCTGGTTAATGGAAGCAGCAGTGGACGACTTCACAGTCAATTCAGATCGATCAACCTCTCACTTTCTCTCTAGACAGCTGTCAGATGGAGACATCAGGAGGTCACAAACACCTCATGTCTGAAGCCTGGCAAGTGACAAAGTATCTCAATTGAGACATAAATGCCCAAGTGGCTCAGGGTTTCAGTCCCTGCAGCACAGGACCAAAGACAGAGCAACTCCCTCTGGGACCCTGGTCTCCCACCAGCTGTGCAGCATCAGAGCCTGGATCCAGACTCACACATACCCCAGGGACCTCACACTATGGGTCACAAAACCCAAATTTCAATGATACACTCGGCCAGATACGGACCAAGGAAACAGCAGCTAGCAGACCTCACTGCACTGAACACCCAACACCAAACAATCCACCAAACTGAAACTCCTGGAGACTCGATAAGTGAGGTAAGACACATGAAATCAGCTGAGATGAAACTTGAATACAGGCCGACATGCATTTTAGCAACTTCATAAGCTGCCATGGAGAAACCTGAGAGTTCAGAGACCTCACACCCTGGACACAGAAGTTGCAATCACACAGCTCACACCATAGGACACAACCACACCAACTGCACAGAGCACTGG
Organism: Bos indicus; assembly: GCF_029378745.1. NCBI lineage: Eukaryota > Metazoa > Chordata > Mammalia > Artiodactyla > Bovidae > Bos > Bos indicus. The sequence goes on from NC_091789.1 coordinate 96,842,466, forward strand.
TATGGTGAAGGAATACAACTCTTTCACAATGTTCCATGCAGCCACCACAAAGAGACCTCAGACCATGGTACCCCGCATCCTACAAACCCCAAAGTTCACAGCCCAAGACATACTAAACCCCTCAAGGTTTCAGCACCCTCAATCCCTGGCTCACAGACTTATCTCCAGGTCAGAGATGGCACACTCAGGCCGCAGAGCCACCGATGGGGCAGATACCTCCCGTGCTTTGTCAAATACACTTTGTGATGTCACAAGCTAGGGTATAGACACCTAGGGTGTTCACGTCCCCTGAAATCCCTACATGGATCATTCCTAGTTGTGGACTTGAAGCTCTTCTAGGGAACTGGACATAAGGAGTCCAGCCTCTTGCCTAGACTTCCCACCCTACAAATGGTGCCAAGATGCCAGTAAAGGCACATTCACTCCCCTGCCCCACTGAGGCCAGTGTGAACTGGTAAAATACCTTTGCAGGGGTCTGTGGCAGCTCCCATCAGAATTCACATTCTGTCCTGCCCTCACCCTCAGCAGCATTTGCCTTCTTGAAAGAGGGACATGTGTTAGTCCTATTCTGTGATGCCTCCTTGGCATTTAGAACAGTGTCAGGCACATGCACATAGTAGGCACTCTATAGAGATGTCTGCTTAGGCAAGGAAGTCTTTGATCCAGCAGTCTCCCTGCTGTGAAAGTGCCTTAGGAAAATATTCCCACATGCTCAGAGATGTGTGTACAATGACAGCAAATTTCTAGGCGAAACTCTAGTGCCCATTCATAGTCAGTGACCATTTGTTTCTATTTTCATTCATTTCTTTCAACTGTGTTTTGGCATTTTCAGTGTACAAATCTTACACCTCCTTTGTTAAATTAACTCCTAAGTATACTGTTCTTTTTATTCTAACTGGAATTTTCTTACTTATTAGGAGTATTCACCACTAGTATAGAAATACAGTTGAGTTTTGTATATTGAAGCTGGTGGTGAATTCACAGGTGTGTACACAGCTGTTTACATGTCAAACATACCACAATAAAGTGATTTAAAAAATAGAAATGAAAGCAAAATAAACGCATTCCCAAGTTACAAAAAAAAAAAAAAAACAAACCTCAGTGAATTTGTTGGTAGAACTGGCTTACTAGAAAAAAACTAAAGGAAGTTGTTCAGGCTGCAATAAGTGAATTCAGATGTTAATTAGAATCCATGTGAAAAAACAAAGAGCACAGGTAAAGGTAATTATGTAAACAAAAGTACTTTATGAGTTCACATTTCATGCCTTTCTTCCTGTATTTAAAAAGCAACTGTCTAAAACAATATCACATAAATTATTGTTGTGAATGTGGTAGTTGCTCAGTCGTGTCTCACTCTTGGCAACCACATTACTGTAGCCCGCCTCTGTAGGCTCCTCTGTCCATGGGATTTTCCAGGCAAGAATACTGCAGTGGTTAGCCATTCCCTTCTCCAGGGAATCTTCCTGACCAAGGGTTGAACACGAGTCTCCTGCATTGCAGGCAGATTCTTTACTGTTTGAGCCACCAGGGAAGCCCAATTATTGTTGGGCCAATAACATATGGAATGTAATATATTTGCAGTAACAGCACAAAGGAGGTGGTTGGGAGCAAAGCTGTATTAGTTAAGGAAACAAGACAGGATGGTGTCAGATCCACACGAACATATACAAAGTATCAGAAACCATGACAAAGAAGGTTAATAGAACAGAAGTTGTAAACATATACCTGATATTCTGCCTTATATCAGGTTTTCATAGACGTAACATTATAGTAATATAATGATAAGAGTGTATTAATGGGATGTACCCTCCTTCTGCTCCATGCCCCACTTGATATTCCAACCACCCAGACCTCTTTCTGTTCATCAGATGGCCGGTGTGCTCACACTCCTACTCCCTAGCCACCCCCTCCGCCCCCTCTCTCCCCCTCCCCACCCACCGATTTCACAGTCTCACTCCTGCCTATGCCTCCATCTTACATGCCCTTCCTCCCTCTTCATCTGCCTGATTCCTTCTTAGGTTCAGCTGCCAGGCTGGGTAGATCAGTTTCCGTTTTTCCTGGGGAGTACCTGGGAGAAAAGTCACAGTTAACAGTTTTGATATTTTTACCAAATGGAAGGTGGTGGAGATTTCACTATGAATCCCCGCTGCACGATGAGCTGATGAGAAACGCAATCTGATGGCAGAATTTGTCTGTGAAAGGCTTCCTTGCTAAGAATAGGATACAGACAGAAAAGCTCTCCTCTTTCTTTTTATGGGCCCGTTGTTGTCTTTGAATACGGCCTTTTGAATTTGGTCACAGTATTGGAAGCATAAAGGGATCCAGGGTGACCACCTGCTTCACAGTGAGGAGGGATAAGCCGAAGCATGGAAATTTCAAAATGTCACTTTATGGTGTCTGTGACCCAGTACACGGAACAGGGCTTGAGCTACCCTACCCACGCACTGTGTGTTGATGAGATTTTTACTATTTTTCACTCTATTGTTTTGAGTTCCTGTTAGGACAAGATGAAGTATATTGACAGGTCCTCCCTATGCAGGGTGTGATTTACTAGTCCCTGTGGTCATCAGGGAGGCAAGGATGAGCTGCCAGCTCAGTATGGGGACCCTCCTAGGGAATGTCACAGCACCTTCTTGAGCTTATGGGAGCCAGGTATGTGTGGTTTTATTCCCCTCAGACCCAGAGGGGTATGGATGAACCCCAGCCTTCTCACAGACAAGTAAGCAAGCTGAAAGAGCTTAGGTGGCTGATACAGTAAAAGCTGGATCTGGGTGGGAGTCACGCCCTAGTTTCTCTTGAGTACAAACCAGTCTTCTCTGCAGTCACAACAACACACGTGGCTTGTGTTTCAGTTACCGAGATGCAGATGTTGTTCCATGAGAGGAGAGCCATTAGTGTCCCAATCTCCTGTCCGCTTGTGAAACGCAGGTACCCAGTAGGGCAAAGCCACCCTGAAAGGTTCTAAGCGCCTTTGTGTGCGCCTTAGGAGGAGCAGCCTTGCAGCCAAGAAACTGGAGTCCGCTGGTAGGAAAGGGTTGCTCCAGAGGCAACACCAAGTAGTACTTTAACCTCCCCTGGGGGAGGCACTCTGCCATATCAGAGAGGCTTTGCAACCAACCCCGACCCCAGTTATGTCTCCAGCAGTCTCACTCTATTTACCAGGTATAAGGAATCGGGAGGCACGCCAAAGCACAGGAAGGTTTTTTAGCGGCTGTAAGACAGCGCTGGAGATGACCCAGCTGCCATGATGGTCTCCAGACAACTGGGAATGAAAGTCTGTCTGGCTCCACCTGTGTCCAGGTCTGTGCTCTTTTGCTCGTGTGTGTGTAAACTGTGGAAGGTCAAAGTGCCACCTCAAGAAATCTCCCCGTCCCTCTGAGAATGTGTCCTCACTACAGACCCACACCACATCCCACCCCCGGACATATGGCAGGGGTCAGATGCTCTCTTCTGTGTTCCCAGAGTTCTATAATTTAAATCCTGCCATCGCTTTTCTCACACAGCACGTGGCAGTCATCTGCTTGCAGGGGACAGTCCCCATCATCCCTAACCAATCCAGCCACAGTTGGAGAAGACATAGCATCTGGTCCCTGCTTAGAACTACTTCCTCAATGAATGAAGGACCGGGACTCAAAGTAAATTCTCAGTCAATAAAGCGTAGCTCTTCGTGGACCAGTTACTTTTGTATTAATAACGACACAGGAGAATGGAGTAAGCAGGACATCTGTGGAATCAGATTCTCTTCCCTTTGGGGGTGGGGATTGGAGTGCATGTTTCATATGACCCCTAATTCTGGCAACTCCTGATCAAAGAGGCTGCAAGGTTCATTACACACATGTGGGTCACACTGTTGCCTCATCAGCCACAGTTGTAGCCTCACAGTGGAACTGGGGTCAAGATCCTGAGAGCACCATTCAGGTCACTTAACGTTTCCGAAGGACCAAGTGGGAATGTAGGCCCCGCAACTATGTGTCCAGACGATGGACAGTTGAATGACATCAGGCTGCTAGTGGAGTCTCTGACACTGTGCCTGGAGAACAGGCATCTATGGAGGCGGGGACACCAGTACAGGTAGGAAAGGCGTGTCGAGTCCAGGGGAGGCCGTCAGCCTCACTCGGAGCTGCCCCTCGTGCATCCTCCTCACTCCTTGCTTGCCCCACCTCAGCTGTCTCTGCTCTTTCCCCCTGTCCTGCCTCTGCTGCCCTCACAGGCCTGGCACAGGCATGTTCATCAGCACCTATGACCCCTGCTTGTCCATGTTGGTTCGCCGACAGAGCAGATGCTTACCCAGTGCCATGGTATCTAGTCCCCACTTTCTGTTCAACTCTCACTCCCTGCTCCCAGCTGCCCTGGCCTCCTGGCAGTATCTGCCCCCTGCATTTATCCCCATTGTTCCCTCTTCTGCAATATCCTGACCCCAGATGTCTGCTGTGCTGACTCCTTTCCCCCTTCAAGTCTTTGTTAAAATATCAGCTCCTCAATGAAGCCCGCCCTGGTTGCTCTGTTCAGTACTGTGACTTGCAGCTTTCCCCCTTGCTGCCCACAGTACCAGTCCCTTACAGGACTTACATGTATCTGATCACAGCACCACCCCCTCCTAACACACTGTAGAATGTCCTGGGTTGTTATGAGGCAGGGTGCCTCCTACCCCTACCTCTTCCCCTTTGGGGACAGTTAAGTCCAGCACAGGGATTTCTGTGGGCTAGCCACTTATATCCACCACAGAGAGCCAGGAAAAGCCTCGATGCATATGTGCTGCCTGAAGCAATGTGCCTGCCTCCCTGCTTCCCCTGTGAGACCCCTGGGGGTCCTGTTCTTCTCGTCCTTGGGGCAGGCCCTCCCTCCACGCAGGGAGAGGGCCTCAAGGTGCGGCTGCCTCAGTTTCAGCCACACCTCCAACCCAGCAGCTCCGTGACCTGAGACTCAGAACTCACCTGGCTTCACTTCAAAGTGTAAACGCCTGTCTTTAAAGGAATGTACGTATTTTCAATGTTTAGACTTTACTTTGGGCCTCAAGTTTTTTGGCATCCACATTGAGTACAAATTGTTGTAGCTTCTGAAACACAAGTTCACAATTTTTGATGAATTTGGTTGTGCCAATGGAAACAACGTGAAACATACTGGAATGTGAAGTCAAGTGGGCCTTAGGAAACATTACTGTGAACAAAGCTGGTGGAGTTGACACAATCCTGGCTATTTCAAATGCTAAAAGATGACGCTGTTAAAGTGCTGCACTCAATATGCCAGCAAATTTGCTAAACTCCGCAGTGGCCACAGGACTGGAAAGGTCAGTTTTCATTCCAATCCTAAAGAAGGGTCATGGCTAGGAATGTTCAAACGACTGCACAACTGCACCCATTTCAGATGCTAGCCAGGTCATTCTCAAAATCCATCACGTTAGGTTCAATGATATGTGAACAGACAAGTAGCAGATGTACAACGTAGATTCAGAAAAGGCAGAGGAATCACAGATCCAACTGCCAACATCCATTGGATCGTAGAAAACGCAAAGGAATTCCGGGAAAAAATTCATTGACTATGCTTCACGACGTAGATAATCACGATGGTGTGATCACTCACCTAGAGCCAGACATCCTAGAATGTGAAGTCAAGTGAGCCTTAGAAAGCATCACTACGAACAAAACTAGTGGAGTTGATGGAATTCCAGTTGAGCTATTTCAAATCCTAAAAATCATGCTGTGAAAGTGTTGCTTTCAATATGTAAGCAAATTTGGAAATCTCAGCAGTGGCCACAGGACTGGAAAAGGTCAGTTTTCACTCCAATCCCAAAGAAAGGCAATGCTAAAGAATGCTCAAACTACAGCACAATTGCACTCATCTCACACGCTAGTAAAGTAATGCTCAAAATTCTCCAAGCCAGGTTTGAGCAATACGTGAACTTCGAACTTCCAGATGTACAAGCTGGTTTTAGAAAAGGCAGAGAAACCAGAGATCAAATTGCCAACATCCACTGGATCATGGAAAAAGCAAGAGAGTTCCAGAAAAACATCTATTTCTGCTTTATTAACTATGCCAAAGCCTTTGACTGTGTGGATCACAATAAACTAGAAAATTCTGAAAGAGATTGGAATACCAGACCACCTGACCTGCCTCTTGAGAAACATGAATGCAGGTCAGGAAGCAACGGTTAGAACTGAACATGGAACAACAGACTTGTTCCAAATAGGAAAAGGAGTACATCAAGGCTGTATATTGTCATCCTGCTTATTTAAGTTATATGCAGAGTACATCATGAGAAACGCTGGGCTGGAGGAAGCACAAGCTGGAATCAAGATTGCCAGGAGAAATATCAATAACCTCAGATATGCAGATGACACCACCCTTATTGCAGAAGGTGAAGAAGAACTAAAGAGCCTCTTGATGAAAGTGAAAGAGGAGAGTGAAAAATTTGGCTCAAAGCTCAACATTCAGAAAACTAAGATGATGGCATCTGGTCCCATCATCTCATGGGAAATAGATGGGGAATCAGTGGAAACAGTGACAGACTTTATTTTTTGGGGCTCCAAAATCACTGCAGATGGTGACTGCAGTTATGAAAGTAAAAGACGCTTACGCCTTGGAAGGACAGTTTTGACCAAACTAGACAGCATCTTAAAAAGCAGAGACATTACTTTGTCAACAAAGGTCCATCTACTCAAGGCTATGGTTTTTCCAGTGGTCATGTATGGATATGAGAGTTGGACTATAAAGAAAGCTGAGTGCCAAAGAATTGGTGCATTTGAGCTGTGGTGTTGAAGAAGACTCTTGAGAGTCCCTTGGACTGCAAGGAGATCCAACCAGTCCATCCTAAAGGAAATCATTCCTGGGTATTCATTGGAAGGACTGATGTTGAAGCTGAAACTCCAATATTGTGGCTACCTGATGTGAAGAGCCCACTCATTGGAAAAGACCCTGCTGCTGGGGAAGATTGAGGGCAGGAGGAAAAGGGACCAACAGAGGATGAGATGGTTGGATGGCATCATTGCCTCAATGGACATGGGTTTGAGCAAACTCTGGGATATAGTGAAGGACAGGAAAGCCTGGCATGCTGCAGTCCACAAGGTTTTAAAGAGTCAGACACGACTGAGCCACTGAACAACAATGTGAAATGTTTCAATCCCTGATAGCTCAGCTGTGAAAGAATCCTCCTGCAATGCAGGAGACCCTGTTCGATTCCTGGGTTGGGAAGATCCGCTGGAGAGGGGATGGGCTACTCACTCCAGTATTCTTGGGCTTCCCTTATGGCTCACCTGGTAAAGAATCCGCCTGCAATGCAGGAGACCTGGGTCCGATCCTTGTGTTGGGAAGATTCCCCTGGAGAAGGGAAAGGTTAGGGAAGGGAAAGGAAGGGACCTCACACTATGGGTCACAAAACCCAAATATCAATGATACCCTCGACCAGATATGGACCAAGGAAATAGCAGCTGGCAGACCTCACTGCACTGGACACGCAACACCAAACAATCCACCAAACTGAAACTCTAGAGACTCAATAAATGAGGCAAGACACATGAAATCACCTAAGATGAAATTCGAATACAGGCCGACATGCATTTTAGCAACTTCATAAGCTGCCATGGAGAAATCCAACTGCACAGACCACTGGTATGGTGAAGGCATACAGCTCTATCACAGTGTTCCATGCAGCCACCACAAAGAAACCTCAGACCATGGTACCCTGCATCCTACAAACCGCAAAGTTCACAGCCTAAGGCAGAGTAAACCCCTCAAGGTTTCAGCACCCTCAATCCCGGGTTCACAGACTTATCTCCAGGTCAGAGATGGCACACTCAGGGTGCAGAACCACCGATGGGTTAGATCCCTCCCATTCTTTGACAAATACACTTTGTGATGTCACAACCAAGGGTATGGACACCTAGGGTATTCACGTCCCCTGAAATCCCTACGTGGATCAATCCTAGTTGTGGACTTGAAGCTCTTCTAAGGAACTGGACACAAGTTGTCCAGCCTCCTGCCAAAACCTCCCACCCTCCAAATGGTACCCAGATGCCCGTAAAGGCACATTCACTCCCCTGCCCCACTGAGGCCAGTGTGAACTGGTGAAACACCTTTGCAGGGGTCTGTGGCAGCACCCATCAGAAATTTACTTTCCATCCTGTCCTCACCCTCAGCAGCATTTGCCTTCATGAAGGAGGGACAAGTGTCAGTCCTATTCTGTGATGCCTCCTTGGCATTTAGAACAGCGTCAGGCACATGCACATAGTAGGTACTCCACAGATGTGTGTTTAGCCAAGGAAGTCTTTGATCTAGCGGTCTCCCTGCTATGAATGTGCCTTAGCGAAATATTCCCACAGGCTCAGAGATGTGTGTACAATGACAGCAAATTTCTAGGAGAAACTCTAGTGCCCATTGATAGTCAGCGACCATTTACTGAAATTTTCATTAATTTCGTTCAACTGGTTTTGTCATTTTCAATGTACAAATCTCACACCTCCTTGGTTAAATTAATTCTTAAGTTCTTTTTATATTGTAACTGGAATTTTCTTACTTATTAGGAGTATTCACCACTAGTATGGAAATACAGTTGAGTTTTGTATATTGGAGCTCGTGATGATTTCACGGGTGTGTACACAGCTTTTTACATGTCACACATACCACAATAAAGTGGTTTAAGAAAATAAAAATGAAAGCAAAGTAAAGGTATGTCCAAATTATAAAAAAAAAAAACCTCAGGGAATGTGTTGGTAGAACTGGCTTACAAGAAAAACTAAAGGAAGTTCTTCATGCTACAATAAGTGAATTCAAAGGTTAATGTGAATCCATGTGAAAAAGCAAAGAGCACAGGTAAAGGTAATTATATGAAGAAAAATTCTTTATGGACACATATTTCCCTCCTTTCTTCCTGTATTTAAAAAGCAACTGTCTAAAACAATATCACATAATTTATTGTTGTGAAAGCAGTAGTTGCTCAGTCATGTCTGACTCTTGGCAACCCCATGACTGTAGCCTGCCAGGCTCCTCTGTCCATGGGATTCTCCAGGCAAGAGTACCAGAGTGGTTAGCCATTCCCTTCTCCAGGGGATCTTCCTGACCAAGGGATTGAACCCAGGTCTCCTGCATTGCAGGCAGATTCTTTACTGTCTGAGCCACCAGAGAAGCCCAATTATTGTTGGGCCAGCAACACATGGCATGTAATATATTTGTAGTAGCAGCACAAAGGAGGTGGTTTGGAGCAAAGTTGTATTAGGTAAGGAAACAAATCTGGATGGTGTCAAATCCATACAAACATATGCAAAGTATCAGAAATCATGACAAAGAGGGTGAATATAACAGAAGTTATAAATAGATACCTGATATGCTGCCATATATCAGCTTTTCATCACATAACATTATATATAATGTAATAATAATAAGAATGTATTAATGGGCTTACCCTTTATGGATTTATTATATATGTGACAATATGAGGAAAAGAGGGAAACCTGAATAGAGCGATATAGGAGTAATGTTTCTGTATCTCATTAGCATTTGTGTAAGTTTCAAGCTGATTGTGATAAAGTAAGATGTTTACAGTGGCATACAGCTAGGAAACAACTTAAAAGTAGTGGAAAATCAGTAAAGGGTTTAAAATGCTACATTAGAAAATATCCATTGGATGGAAAAGAAAGCAGTAAAATGAGGACCATGGAACAAAATGACATGAGACAGAAATATACACTGGCGGATGTAAGTCTGTATCAACATTAAATGTAAATGGATAAAACAATCCAACCAGAAGGCAGACACTGCGAGAACAGTTAAAAAAAACATCCATGTCTATGTTGTCTACGGAGGACACAGTTTAGAATCTAAGATACAGAAATTACCATGTATGTGTGTGTGTGTGTTCAGTCGCTCAGTCGTGTTTACCTCTCTGGGGCCCCATGGACTGTAACCTGCCAGGACCCCTCTTCATGTAATTTTCCAGGCAAGAATAGTGGAGTGGGTTGCTATTTCCTACTCCAGGGGATCTTCCAGAGCAAGGGATTGAACCTGAGTCTCCGCATTGGCAGATGGGTTCTTTACCACTAGCGCCCCCTGGGAAGCCTTATATGACCCAGCAATTCTACTCTTGGCAGTTTTCCCAAGAGAAATGAAAACATGCTCCCACAGTGGGCTGCACTCAAATATTCCACACGTGTATTCCTAATAGCCAAACGTAGAAACAACCCAGCTATTCAACAACTGGTATACAGTTGAAAGAAAAACAAAAGTGTATTCCTGTACAAAGGAATACTACACGATAGTAAAAAAAAAAAAAAAGTAACTAATGCATGTAAGAGCAAGGATGCATCTCAACTGTGCAAATGAGAGAAACCAGACACAGAAGGCTACATATTATATGATTTCATATCAATGGATTTCTGGAAATGGCACAACTGTTGGCACAGAAATGTATCTGTGGTTGCCAGGGTACAGGAGTGGAGGAAGGAGTCTGAATGCAAATAGCCCAAGGGAGCATTTTTAAACATTGAGACGTTTTCTACATTTTTATTGTGGTAGCATTTACACCACGGTATACATTTGTCAAAAATCTACAAACGGTAATATGTTAAAGTGTTGGCTTTTATTGTATATAAATTATACCACAATACTTTTTTTAAAGGAAAAGGAAATTTTAAGTATTTAAATACTGGTTATTGTATCCATGTAAACCATGAGCTCAAAAACATATAAATCTTATTTGGAATTCTTCCCAGACCTGGACAACTTTAAGAATTCACCATGACGGTTTTGTATTTTATGACAGGAAACTTGGTCTTAACCATGTTTACGATTCCCTCTCCCTCACCTCAGCTATAAATTCTTGCTGAGTTCTGTCCGTTTTACTTCGTAAACGTCTAACGCATCTACTTTTTCTAAAACATCTATTTCTGTGTCATTGACTATGCTAAGACCTCTGACTGCATGGATCACAACAAATAGAGAAAATTCTTAAACAGAGGGCAGTACCAGACTACTCGACCTGTCTCCTCAGAAACCTGTATGGGGGCCAAGAAGCACCCATTAGAACGAGAGTTGGAACAAATGACTGCTTCATAATTGGGGAAGGAGAACAGGAAGGCCGTGTATTGTCATGCTGCTTATTTAACTTATATGCAGAGTATATCATGCAAAACGCTGGACTGGATGACTCAAAAGCTGGAATGAAGATTGCTGGGAGAAATCTTGACAAGCTCAGATACACAGATGATACCAGTCTAATGGCAGAAAGTGAGAGCGACTAAAGAACCTTTGGATACGGGTTAAAGAGGAGAGTGAAAAAACTGGCTTAAAACTCAACTATTCAAACACTAAGATCATGGCATCTGGTCGTATCACTTAATGGCAAATAGAAGGGGGGTAAGTGGAAGCAGTCCATCCTAAAGGAGATCAGTCCTGGGTGTTCATTGGAAGGGCTGATGTTGTAGCTGAAACTCCAATACTTTGGCCACCTGATGCGAAGAACTGACATTTGAAAAGACCCTAATGCCGGCAAAAATTGAGGGCAGGAGAAGGGGATGACTGAGGATGAGATGGTTGGATGGCATCACCAGCTCAATGGACATGAGTTTAGGTGAACTCAGGGAGTTTGTAATGGACAGGGAGGCCTGGCATGCTGCGGTTCAAGGGGTCACAAAGAGTCGGACACAGCTGAGTGACTGAACTGAACTGAAGTGGAAGCAGTGACACATTTCATTTTCTTGGGCTCAAAAATCACTGCAAATGGTGATTGCAGCCATGAAATTAAAAGACGCTTGCTCCTTGGAAGGAAAGCTATGACAAACCTAGCTTGCATGCATTCTCAGGCACTTCAGTAGTGTCTGGCTCTTTACGACCCTATGGACCGAGGCCCAACAGGCTCCTCTGTCCAGGGATTCTCCACATGAGAATACTGGAGTGGGTTGCCATGCCCTCCTCCAGGGGATCTTCCTGACCCAGGGATTGAACCCATATCTCCTAAGTGTGCTGCATAACAGACAGATTCTTTACCGCAGAGCCCCCAGGGAAGCCCATGAAAATCCTGCTGCTGCTAAGTCACTTCAGTCATCTCTGAATCTGTGCTACACCAGAGACAGCAGCCCACCAGGCTCCACTGTCCCTGGGATTCTCCAGGCAAGAACACTGGAGTGGGTTGCCATTTCCTTCTCCAGTGCCTGAAAGTCAAAAGTGAAAGTGAAGTCGCTCAGTCGTGTCCGACTCTTAGCGACTCCATGAACTGCAGCCTACCAGGCTCCTCCTTACATGGGATTTTCCAAGCAAGAGTACTGGAGTGGGGTGCCATTGCCTTCTCTGATGACAAACCTAGACAACATATTAAAAAGCAGAGACATCACTTTGCTGACAAAGGTCTGTAGAGTCAAAACTATGGTTTTTCCAATAGTGATGTACAGGTGTGTGAGTTGGATTATTAAGAAGGCTGAGTGCCAAAGAATTGATGCCTTCGAATTGTGGTGCTAGAGATGAGCCTTGAGAATCCCTTGGACAGCAAGGAGAACAAACCCGCCAATCCTAAAGGAAGTGAACTCTGAATAGTCACTGGAAGGATGGATGCTGATGCTGCAATACTTTGGCCACCAGATGCGAATAGCTGACTCATTGGAAAGGACCCTGATGCAAAAAGATTGAAGGCAGGAGGAGAAGGGGGCGACAGAGGGTGAGATGATTAGATAGCATCACCAACCCAATGGACATTAATTTGATCAAACTCAGGGACATAGTGTAGGACAGAGGAGCCTGGCATGCTGCAGGCCATGGGTAGTAAATAGTTGGACACAACTGAGCGACTGAACAACCACCACCACCTCCACCTTACCTTTGAGCTTCCCTAAGCTGCCAGACGGAGAAGGCAATGGTACCCCACTCCAGTACTCTTGCCTGGAAAATCCCATGGATGGAGGAGCCTGGTGCGCTGCAGTCCATGGGGTCGCTAGGAGTCGGACACGACTGAGCGACTTCACATTCACTTTTCACATTCATGCATTGGAGAAGGAAATAGCAACCCACTCCAGTGTTCTTGCCTGGAGAATGGGAGGGACGGGGGAGCTTGGTGGGCTGCCGTCTATGGGGTCGCACAGAGTCGGACACGACTGACTCGACTTAGCAGCAACAGCAGCAGAAGCTGCCAGAGCCCCACTCTCAGCAGGGCGAAGAAGCTTTCTGTGTCTGTCAGTGGGAAAAGCTGAGACTTATGTCTTTACACACTCAGTGCCCCCTGCTTAGGTGATGATGGGTCCTTAGAATGCTCATCACTCCCTCCCAGAGCTCAGACCAGGGAGCCTTCTCACAACAGTAATGGAGCACCTACTCTGGTACAGAAATGGGAGTTGGAGCTGTTTACCACCCTCTCAATGTGTTTTCTCCCTTTACATTCCTTGCACATTTCTTCTTGAGTCACCGAATCCAACTCTGCTCATCCCCACCTGGTTACTGTAAAAAGCTGCACCTGTATCTCTATCAGGGCGGATGCACGTACCCCCTGCACTATGTATTTTCCTTCTCTCCCTTCAGAATCTCTAGACTCCCAGACACCATCCTCAAAAGGGGCATTGATGCAGGGGAGGTTGTGACTCTCATCCACAGCCTGGGTCAAAGCACAGCTGTGTTATATATAACCTCTTTCACTCTTAGAATGAACCTTATCTTCTAGCTTTCCTCCTGCTTCTTGGCCACCCTGCTCACCGTTTTGCTTTGCTTTTCCCTTAGGTCCATTCCCTGTGTTTCTCCTTTGCACTTCTTTTCTGTTTATGTGTCTGTCTGGTCCACCAGTGTGATATTCCCATCATCCACCTCACATCACTGGTCTTGTTATTTCAAGCATTGCAGACACGTCCTGAGACATGCTAGTAATCAATGTGTGTGTACTCAATGAAGGAATATTTTTAATGACTGACAGGAAAAGCATCTCCTCCATGTAGGAGTCGGTATATAGGCGTCATATTTGTAGCACCATACACAGTCTTGTGTGTTGTTCCAGACACTGTAGGAGTGTGACTCTGTCTTGGTGCCCTGGTGCCCTTGCATGTCCCCACTTAGGCTACGTAGGCAAGGCTAAACTGCAGGCTGACTTGAATCTTGGCAGAGAACCTCCTGATTGGTCTTGCAGCAAGGGGAGAGAAGCAGCCTGATGAAGAGCTGCTATGAGGCCATTTCTCACCTGCCTCCTCATCCAGCTGGAGGTGACACAAAGTTGGTACTCACCCACCTCTGGTTTCAGTTGAACATAGGATGGTCTCCCTAGCCCCAGCTGAGATACAGCTGTGGACTACAGAGTTGCTCAGTGCCATAGGGCACAACTGCGGGCTCCTTCCTGGCACAGACCCACCACCTGTAGTGCCTTTACTGAGTCCTTCCAATTCAGTGGCAAACCGCGGGACTAGGGACAAGGCAACTGACACCAGGGTCATATTGCTTCTGCACTGTCTGTAAGGTAGAATCAGAATCCATTTGGGTTCATTGTCTCCTTACTGGCCAAGCCCGTAGAAGGTGACAAGCCAAACTAACAACTGCAGTGGTGCCCTGAGGTGCCCAGTCCTGTGCTGCGACTTAGGGACTGGCTGACTGACTACGTGACAGAGTCTGGTGTTGAGTTGTGTGATGTTGCGTGACCAGAATACTGGCTTATTTTCTTTGTCATCACACACAGCAAGGAGCACAGTTTTTACTACATATTATGACTTAGGGTGGCTTTGTCAGTCCTCATTAACAAACCAACCTTAGAATGAATACCATGTCGGATACCAGCTACTGAATCTGCTATTGAATCAATATATTTATTTAGACAAAATATGTTTCTGAAGTCCAATTCATTTTAAAAGTTAACCTTATAGTCTATTTGAAATTCAAAATCTGTATCACTTGTGAGAGAATTGTCATTGTAAAGGTAAATGTTTAAATGAAAAAATGGAGTAGAATAAGCCAAATCCATTTGCAATGTAATGCCTACTGCACGTTATCTTGTTTATTCTTCATAACAAATATTTAGTGTAAAATTGTAATTTCCACTTTAGAAATGGGGAAACAGGTCCAAAGGATGAAAATACCTTTCTCACTTTCACACAGTATGTGTCAGAGCCAGTACTGATACTCTGACATACTCTGACCAGTTATGTCACGTGCTGTGCTTAGTCGCTCAGTCCCGTCCGACTCTTTGTGACCCCATGGACTGTAGCCCGTCAGGCACCACTATCCATGGGGATTCCTCAGGCAAGAATACTGGAGTGGGTTGCCCTGGCCTTCTCCAGGGGATCTTCCCGACCCAGTGATTGAACCCAGGTCTCCAGCACTGCAGGCGGATTCTTTACCATCTGAGCCACCAAGGGAAGCCCAGTTATGTCATGTCATAGCCAATAAGGAGACAGAGCAGATAAGACTCAAGTCATTTTGTCTCACGAAGTTCCCCTCATTCCTTTCCCTTTTCTTCTACCTAGGATCTAATCTTGTCAGACAGCTCCATGACCTAGGGGCTTCTTCACATACTTTTTGGTAAGATGGGATACTCTTATTTAAGTCTCAAGGTAGATTTGAACCTCCCATTTTCAGTCCTTTTGGACCTGCGTTTTCATACCTCTGTAAGGGCACAACAGCTGCTATTTATAATCCCTTGTTATTCCTTAAGCAGAGTGCATTCTGAATAGGTCCTTTGTAGCAGAAATATATTTTTTTGGTGCGTGAGGATACAGATGGGGCCTCAGATATATAAGCATTTTGTTATTATGTAATAATAAGAATAGGGAGGAATCAGACAGCTGGAGGACTTCCTGTAGCTCAAACGGTAAAGAATCTGCAGGAGACCTGGGTCAATCCCTGGGCTGGGAAGATCCACTGGAGAAGAGAATGGCAATCCACTCCAGTATTCGTGACTGGAGAATTCCATCGACAGAGAAGCCTGGCGGCTACAGTTCGTGAGGTCGCAAAGAGTCGGACAGACTGAGTGATTCACACACACACACACACAGACACACACACACAGGTGGAGGGCTTCTGAGATCTGGTGACTATCAAGCCAATGGAGGATGTCATGGAGAAGAAAATATGTTTGTGGCTGCTCTCTCCCTGCACCCAAAAAAACTTGGAAGGCAAGTCAGAAGTGTGTGAAAGATATGGTGTGGCATTTGCCATGGAATTTGACAGCAGTTTTTTTCTTGTCTCCCTACAACCTTTGACAATGGCTTTGGCATTCCATTTCTCTATAGGACAATACAATCATATTAAGTTTTAAAAAATGTTTCCCTGTCAATGATTTCATCAGGGACACCACCATATGAGATTTGGGTGGCACATTTTGTAAACCCATTTATTCAAGAGAAGACCAAAGGCTTTTATGCAATTTTTATGTGTAGGTATATATATATGTATGTATATGCATTAACATGTAGATTACACCTAAAGAATATGTTATGACCCAATTTTTTTAACTCTAGAAGTGCAAGGGTGGTTTAAATGTATAAGGTTACCAATGCATTTCACCACACTAATAGAAAAATGGAGGAATAACAATTCTATGATCATCACTATTGATACATTATACGTGTTTGATGAAAATTAATCTATATTCAAGACAGCAAACTAGGAATAGAATGGAACTTACTCTGATAAACTATATCTACAAAAAACGCAATGTAAACAGGTTGAAATGGAGAAGATTTTTCATTTCCTATTGGGAAAAATGCCAATTATCACCTGCTTTAGTCAAGACTATTCTGGTTAGGTTTGTTCAATGCTGAAAAATGAGGACAGGTTTAAGGTTTAAGCCAGTAGAAACTGTTGATATTCAAATGCAATAATATATTTTGAAAAGCAAAAATAATCTAGATCTAAATTTGTGGAATTAATATGCATATTTAGAGGAATTGTTGGATAGAAAATTTATATATAGACATTCTATCTCGACATACATCCTCAACTAGACAATAAAAATCACAAACCATGAATTTTCAATAACATTAAATAGCCAGGGATAAATTTAACAAAAATGTGCAAGTAGAAAACGAAACTTTATTTCCACAAATTTAGCAGTCAAATATACAAATAAGAACAGCATAAATCGTTTCAGTTTATCTTCTTTCAAGCAAATGGTTGCCCTTCACGTATAATATAAACATTAGAAAAGTTCCTCAGCAGAACTTTGATGACAGGAGAGGTATACAAAGCTCACTGCAGTTGTAGTTTTACAAAATGGACTAAAACAAGAACACTAAGGGTAACCCTTTGGCTTACCTTCAGTTAATCCTCTCGAGATTCTATAGACTTTTCAAGCATATTACCAGTATTGGTGATGTTTAGTTATTTAGTTACTGGGGTATGTTAAATAATACTTGTTTTTCTACCCTATTAGCCATTTCATCAATATTCTAAAAATATCTGAGTTCCAGATTATATTCAGTTTTAATTCTGTAATATACTAACTGTTAGTGTCTTGTTCATATTTCTTATTATGTATACTTGGGCTCTTTCCATTTTCTTCACAGTTATGTAAACTAAGAGGAGTGGACTAGCAGTTTGGGGTTGACAGATACAAACTATTACATTCAGAATGGATAAACAACAAGGTCCTACTATACAGCACAGGGAACTATGTCCAATCTCCTGTGATAAATCACAACAGAAAAGAATATTTTAAAATGTGTGTGTGTGTCTATACATATATATATATTAAAAATTATGTAAACTAGCACATTCTCTTTATTTATTAGTTGAGTTTATTTTCCTCTTCCTAACAATTCATACCTGTCTTTTATTAAGTATCTTTTCCTTTTTCCCTTAGGTTTATTCTGTTGCTCTTTTTCTTACCGTTTATGTTGGATATAGGATTTTGTATTTATGTACCTTGTAATTTATGTATTTTTCTTTTTAAATACCACACATATTTAGGGCTAATATTTTTCTATGAGAACATTTTAATCATGTTCTCTAGTTACTTGAACGTAGTCTGAAAGTTGTATTTCTGTCTAAATGTTCTAACGGAATGGAACAAAAATGTAAAGTGAAAATATTTAGAAGGCTAATACACAGTAAATTCTTCCCTAACTATGAAGTTCTTCCTTTAAGATCAGAACCCTGCAATTCATTGTCAGCAATTGGGAAAACACGTATGTGAAAGATACTAAGTTGATTATGCAGGAAGAACTAGAGTTACAATCTTTGACCTTCAGAACTTTTTAAATGCAGGTATCAAAGGAAAAATAACATACTTGATATGGTTAGAGACGATTATATCATGAGGCACAGATTTTTATTAGGTCTTTAAGAGTGAAAGTGGGATGTAGAGCAAAAACCATCATAGTATTGTAAAGTAATGATCCTCCAATTAAAATAGGCAACACCCCTGCCCCCCCAAAAATGCCAAACGTGGGGGCAGGTACTGTGCTTAGCATATGTATCTTACTCACACCTGCCTTGAGTATCACTGACTAAATGCAGTCTCTCAACTTGATCAGCCACAGAAACAGGAAACTAGACTATCTTTTGCCATTTTATTATTCAGTCATTGCATGCTTCCCTGGGGAAAGGATTTAAAATGCAACTGTTTTTTTAAGAGCTAGAGAATTCAGAATTTGAGAGAATTTAACAAACATCAAGAAGAATGTTGGCTCATTTTCTTAAAAAAAATTAATTTATTTATTTTAATTGGAGGCCACTTACTTTACAATATTGTGGTGGTTTTTGCCATACATTGACAAGAATCAGCCACAGGTGTACATGTGTCCCCCATCAGAAAATGAAATCTCAATTCCCCTGTTATAATTTGACTCAAGATGATATTTTATGATAAATAAATACTAAAAAACAGAGTATTCTTGTATGCATTCCATCGAAGAGAATCAGAGAACGCAAAAATCAGCATTGAAAACTTAGCATTTTAGTGTATCTGTTCTGAATTCACAACTTTTATGAGTAAAGTTGAGTTTAGAAGTTAAGGGATTTCACAGAATCACACACGTTATGCTAAAGCTGGTACTAGATCCTGAATGCCTGAGCATATTTCATATAAACTGATATTTATTACAAATACATGCCATATTTGCTACAAGCAGAAATTATAAAAGAACCTGAAAATTATTAGCTGTTGCTTAAAGTACTAATACAAGAGAAGAAAACGGTTCCCTATTTTCAATTCGATATGGCTTTGATCATTTCTGTTTCTTTATTTGAAAGTCTGTAAATCAGGCACTCAGGCATCTGGGGTCTGAACTATCTTTCAAAGAATATGTGAACTCTGTTATTAAAATAATAGTAGTGTTCCCTCTATATTAGTAAAGATATAATATTCTGAGAAAACAGAAACCACATAAATTACTTTCTGAATGGATGACGTACCTGCTTCTGGCATTTCAACAGGCTCTGTATTTGATGCAAACTCCTCCCTGACATCAGGACCATCTCCACCTTTACCCCCAGTCTTTGCCTCAGCCAATTCCTGGAGATCAGTTTCCAGATCAGAATCTTTAAAAAAAAAGTATCAATTCAGCTGTAAAGCATACAATATAAACAAGGGAATGATGATATTGATTCCCTCAGTATTATGAATTAAAAGTCTTAGGCCAGTATGGTAAAAATGTGCTGAATGAGAACCTCAAGAGCATTATTCTGGGAATGTTTTGCTGGAGAAAAAGGAAAGCAGAATTTTCCGAATGCTATCACCATTTTCCTTTCCCAGGGTTGTCCTCAGACAACTTAGGTGCCCCCTTCTCTTTGTCTTGAAAACAAGGGAAAATTTGAGCAACCACACTGACCTGCGAACTATACTCTCCTCAGTTTTTTAGGAACTGTCTGAAGTCCTTTTCTAATGTTTCCTTTCCTCCTCTTACTGGTTATGTCTTAAGACATGATGCACACTTACACTTTACCTCCAGAGGCATCCTTCTCCTTCTCTTCATTGTGATTCACTGGATCCTCTCCATTTACTTCCTCCTTTTCAGGTGTGATATTCTGAATCTCAGCTGGCGGTTCCTCTTGTTGAGGTTGCTCAACACTGGGCTGCTGGTCCTAGTAGAGAGTGCATGCAAATAAAAAACTTTTTGTTGTTAATACATATAATAGCATAAATATACTTAATACATAGATATATCTGAGCATATGTAAACCTAACAACATTTTCCCAACACAATTCTATGTACTTACTTTTAATAAAGTTACTCTTCCCACAGAGAAGAGTTAGCTCCCATAAGAGTTACCCAGAAAGACTTTGGAAGTTATTTAAATCTATGTTGGGATGGAAGTATGCAGCCTGTTGTTAATAAGCAGGAGGAGGGAGTCACTGGGCACATTTCCAGGGAATTCAACAGTATACTCATAGGCAACGCCAGACTGTAATATATCTGGATCAATGTTCCTTCCTAAGACAAACTGTCACCCTTTATCAGCATGGAAGACCTTTATCATTGCATCTGTACTACTTAACATGATTTTCTCAAAAATAAACTTGTGCTAATAGAAAACATCAAATGGTAAGGTACTCACAACCACAGGTTCATCCAGCTTGGGGAATCTTGATCTATAGGTCCCAATGTTGACGCCACTTGCCCACTGATATTTCTCCCGGAAAGTAGAATATTGTGATTTAGAAAATGTATTTAAGAGCACAGCTATATTTGATCACTTTTCTGACCATATGTTGACTTATTTTTTTTAAATGTGAAAATACTTTCAAAAGAAAATTCTGGTTACGTTAGAGTGTACATTCATTCCAATTACACCAAATACAGTTGCTTGCAAAGCCATTTTTGTCTTTGCTATGCTGGCAGAGAAATCACATTAAGGTACACAGGAAGGCTGAATTTTTGTGAGGAAGTTTGATTTCACAACAGAATTCTCCATCATGAAGATATTTAGTGAAATACTGCTAGAAATTTAAAAATTCAGGACTATTGCTCTTGTCACACTCCTATTCACCAGACCTATTTCCCCCAACTCTCTTGGAATTCAGTTGGAACACGAAGAAAGGCTCAGTCTTTACAGCCTGACTATGGGATTTTCTCAGTGTCTGTGGCTGAGGTGAGTCTGCATGCAGAGCAACCGGTCCACTTCTCTCTTGGCACCTTACCACAAAACTCGTGATACATATGTATTATATGATTGTATGTTATGTATTATATGATTTCATGTCAGTGGGTTTCTGGAAAAGGCACAACTATAGGCAGAGAAATATGTCTGTGGTTGCTAGGGTATAGGAGTGGAGGAAGGAGTCTGAAAGGAAATAGCCCAAGGGAGCATTTTCAAACCAATGGGACGTTTTCTACATTTTTATTGTGGTAGCATTTACACAATGGTATGCATATGTCAAAACTCGACAAACGGTAATGCTTTAAAGCATTGACTTCCACGGCATATAAATTATATGTCAATACTTCTCATTTTTTAAAAAAGGAAAAGGATCTTTTAAGTATGTAAATACTGGTTATTGTATCCATCTAGAACTTGAGCTCATAAACATAAAAATCTTATTTGAAATTCTTCCGAGACCCGGCCAACTTCCAGGATTCCCCATGACACCTTTGTACCCTTATGACAGGACACAGAAATTGGGTCTTAACCAGGTTTCCAATTCCATCTCCTTCACCTCAAGTCAATATTCTTGCTGAGTTCTGTCCATTTTACTTTGAAAATGTCTAATGCATCGACTTTTTCCCATGTCCACCACATCTGCTCTAGTCCAAAGCCCCCCTCCATTTAATTGTCAACCCCCTGCTAACAGGTCTCTCACATCCACTCAGGGTGCCTGTCTCCCACTCACCGCCCTCTTCCTCCCTCTCTTACAGTTCCAGAACTGTTTATGACTTTCTAGATAAAGCCTACTGTCCTACACAAGAACTTGAAGGTATGGTCTAGCCCTTGCCCAGCTTGCTAACATCATGGAAAGTAGAGAATCCTCTTCTTGTCTCTCTTATTGGGCTTCATTCATACCCTCCAATTTCTCAAGCTTAGATTGTCCCATATTTCTGAAGCCTCCGGTTAGTAGACTCCTTCAAGCTAGGCTTCAACAGTATATGGAACGAGAACTTCCAGATATACAAGCTGGTTTTGAAGAGGCAGAGAAACAAGAGATCAAATTGCAGCCTTCATTAGATCATCGAGAAAGCAAGGGAATTCCAGAAACACATCTACTTCTGCTTCATTGACCAGACTACCTCAAGGCCTCTAACTGTGTGGATCACAACAAACTGTGGAAAATTCTTAGAGATGGGAGTACCGGACAAGCTGACCTGTCCCCTGAGAAACCTGTATGAGGGTTAAGAAGTAACAGTTAGAATAAAACATGGAACAACGCACTGGTTCAAAATTCGGAAAGGAGTAAGACAAGGTTGTATATGGTCACTCTGTTTATTCAACTTATATGCAGAGCGCATCATGGGAAAAGCTGGGCTGGATGACTCACAAGCTGGAATCAAGATTGAGGACAGAAATATCAAGAAGCTCAGATATGCAGATCATACCACTCTAATGGCAGAAACTGAAGAGGAACTAAAGAACCTCTCGATGTGGGTGAAAGAGGAGAATGAAAAGGCTGGCTTAAAACTCAACATTCAAAAATAGAAGATTATGGCATCTACTCCTATCATTTCACAGAAAACAGAAGGGGGGAAGTGGATGCATGGACACATTTAATTTTGGAGGCTCCAAAATCACTGTGGATGGTGATTTCTGCCACGTAATTAAGACACTTGATCCTTGGAAGAACAACTATGACAAAGATAGTATGCATGCATGCTCATTGCTTCAGTCGTGTCTGACTCTCTATGACTCCATGGACTGTAGCCTGCCAGGTGCCGCTGTCCATGGGATTCTCCAGGTGAGAATACCTTAGTGGATTGCCGTGCCCTCCTCCCATGGGGCATGGCAGGGCATCTTCCCAACCCAGGGGTGAAACCCATGACTCCTGCATCCCATGCACTGCAGGGAGGTTTTTTGTTTGTTTGTTTTTGTTTTTGCCAATTTATGCATGTTTTAATTGAAGAATAATTGCTTTACAGAATTTTGATGTTTTCCGTCAAACATCATCAAGAATCAGCCATAGATGCACCCATGCAGGCAGATTCTTTACCATTGAGCCACCAGGAAAGTCTATGTCAAACCTAGACAGCATAGTATGAAGCAGAGACATCACTTTACCGACAAAGGTCCGTATAGTCAAAACTATGGCTTTTTCAGTAGTCATGTACAGATGTGTGAGTTCGATCATTAAGAAGGCTGAGTGACAAAGAATTGACGCTTTCGGTTTGTGGTGCTGGAGAAGACACTGGAGAATTCCTTGGACAGCAAGGATATCAAAACAGCCAATCCTAAAGGAAACCAACTGTGAATATTCACTGGCAGGGCCGATGCTGAAGCTGAAGCTCCAATACTTTAACCACCTGATGGGAACAGCCGACTCACAGGAAAAGACCCTGATGCTGGTGATCAGGATGGGAAGCCTAAAGCAAGTTATGCCCTGCTGACTGCTGAACAGGTTTTAGAAGCAAAATCTCTCGCCCAGAGAACCAGTGCTATTAGCGGAACTTACGGCTCTGACCCGAGTTCTAGAGCTAAGTGAAGGGCAGCGAGCAAATATCTTTACTGATTCTAAGTACGCTTATTTGACTTTACACGCTCATGCTGCAATATGGAAAGAAAAACAGTTTAAAAGGGCAACAGGAGAACCTATTGAGCATTTCAGAGAGATCCAGAGACTTTTAACGACTATATATTGTCCTAAAGGAGTAGCTGTTAGGCATTGCAAAGGGCACAGCAGGGATGGGAGTAAATTAGCTGAAGGTAATCAGCTGGCTGATGTCAAGCCAGAAAAAGTGGCACTTTGGGAATCCCCTTCACTGCAGATGCCTTTGATCTGGACAGGTCCTGTGGAACAGGAAAAACCGTAATATACTGAGGAAGAATTAGAAAGATATGAGAAAAGAGGAGCAAAGATTACTGATAAAGGATGGCTACGGTCCAAGGATGGACGATTAATAATTATTGAAAAGACTCAATGGAAAATTCTTAAGGGTTTACACCAGAGTTTTCATTTAGATGTAGACAGTACTTAACAGATAGCTTCTCATTTGTTTGAAGGTAAAAATGTAGTGAAAACTTTAAAGGACATTATCAAAAGATGTGAGGTTTGTCAGAAAAATAACCCAAAGACTGAAAAGCTAGCAAAATCTGGATTACAACGAAGTGGAAAATATCCTGGAGAAGACTGGGAAACCGATTTTACTCATATGCCACAAGTTAATGATTATTCTTGCTCACAAGTTTGGGTGGATACTTTTCCTGGATGGATTGAGGCTTTTCCCTGTTGCGGTGAACACACTAAGGAGCTTATAAGAATTTTAATCCATGAAATTATCCCCAGGTTTGGGCTGCCACGGAGGCTTCACAGGGACAATGGCACCACCTTTGAAGCTGCTCTAACTCAGGGGGTGTCTAAAGCTCTAGGAATAGAATCTCACTTACACTGTTCCTGGAGACCCCAATCCTCAGGAAAGGTTGAAACAGCTAACGACATTATCAAAAGATATCGGTGCACATTAACTCAAGAGACACAGGACAATTGGATTAAAGTTCTACCCATAGCTTTAATGAGGGCTGCGACTGCCCCCCACAAGGAGGGGCTGTCCCCCTTTGAATGTATTTATGGAAGGCCTTTCTTATGCACAGACATTGTTATAGACCCTGAAGCCTTAGAATTAACTAATTATGTAACTCAGCTCTCAGTTTTTCAATAGACATTAACGGAATTCCAGCAGGTGACTCCTGACCCAGCCTCTGCGTCAAGCAAGCCTCTATTTGAGCCAGGAACAGAGGTCCTGATAAAAACACTGGGATCTGGGGGCCAATCCCTCGAACCCCTCTGGGAAGGCCCTTACCAGGTTATTCTTTCTTCTCCCACAGCCGTCAAAGTGCCAGGAATAGATTCATGAGTGCATCACACTCAAGTTAAGAGGTGGCATCCTGACCAGAACTAAGTGATGTCGTTTTATGTCTTTACTTTCTATGCTCTGACTTTGTACTTTTCAGATGGCCCTGATAATCTATGTGAGCCTACTTCTGCTGACTCCAAAAATCCTGAGTTTGCCGTTTGATCCTCAAGACAATGCCTTCCTGTCCTGGGCTCACTCCTATGCTGCATTCCACAATCAGTCTAACTGCTGGGTGTGCAGAGTGCTCCCCTCTTCATCAGTGGAAGGCTTCCCATGGTGGACATCTCCACTTCAAGGAAAAGACTTTCTCCAAGTCTGCAAATACCTTCGACAACAATCGTATGTGATGCCTCTTCTTAATCTGATGACATCTAACAACCCTAAGATGGACTGGTGCAACACTTTGTAGTTTGTGGACATAACGTGGCTTTTAATTTTGATTATACATTGTCTTGGTTTAATGATTATTTCGTTACACATAAGGTAAATGGGTCTAGATCTAGTGGCTTTTTACCTGACGTTTATCAAATATGGGATGATTGAGGTTATATGGCTAACTTCTGGAAAAGGACATCTAATGTCTACTGCCCCTATATGCTGGGAACAAATAGAGCCATCCCCAGAAGTTAGCCAACAACTTAATTATAATGATTGGAAACAATTGGGACTTTTGCCTCAGGAAATATGCAAGGTAATCATTCCCGTATTTTCCAACCCCAGTTCAGGTCCTCCCTTTGCCTGGCCAGGCACTGATTGGGACTGGATATCTCAGTCACGCTGGCTTGCTCCAAACGGGACCTACTGGATATGTGGCTCCTGCCTATGGGCACGGCTTCCCCCTGGCTGGTTAGGGAGATGCACCCTAGGTCTAGCTTTTACTCATGGCTTCATATTTTCAGAGCTTCCAGAAAAGCCTGCTAATTTACCACACCTTAAAACTCAGTGGGGAAGGTCTGTATTTCACTGGTATGATTATTTGGCTGCAGTGTTTGTTCCCTCTCTGGGAACTACAGATGTTCTGCTATGAGCGGATGCTTTGACTAATTTTACTCAACAGGCATTACAAGATTCTCAAAAAGCTATTTCAGCTCATCAGTTCAGTTCAGTCCAGTTCAGTCGCTCAGTCGTGTCCGACTCTATGCAAACCCATAAATCGCAGCACACCAGGCCTCCCTGTTGATCCCCATCTCCTGCAGTTCACTCAAACTCACGTCCATCTCCTGCAGTTCACTCAAACTCACGTCTGTTGAGTTGGTGATGCCATCCAGCCACCTCATCCTCTGTCGATCCAATGGCTATGGCAAAATATGTAGAATAACAGCTACCACATAACACAAATGGCTTTTACATCATAGAAATGCACACTGAATAGAAATCTGATTTCTTCAGAAATCTTTCAAATGGAGGCTTGACAAGACTGGCATCAGGATGTTTTGTAGACACGATGGTCTCAGAGCCTCCTCAGAACATCAGACAGCATGTCAGTGAGTCTCCTAGACTGGTGGTCTTGGGTTTGTGCATCAGAGAAAGCAGGAAACCCCTGTCACATGCTCTCAATGGAGACAGAGCCTGGAAGCAGGCAAAATTAGACCATGCCTCTGCTCTGCTAGTG
Organism: Bos indicus; assembly: GCF_029378745.1. Classification (NCBI taxonomy): domain Eukaryota; kingdom Metazoa; phylum Chordata; class Mammalia; order Artiodactyla; family Bovidae; genus Bos; species Bos indicus. The sequence continues at coordinate 96,868,959 of NC_091789.1, forward strand.
CCTAGACAAGTTGTCCATGTCAATCAGAACTGAGGAATTCTTTTAAAAAGTGCAGATTCCATGATCTACACTCAGTGAATCTCACTCAGTGGGGCTACAACAGTGCCCCAGAATCTGTGAGATTTCACTACACTTGGGAAACTCTCAGGGACTTTATTAAACCCCTTTGGTAGTGAGACTGTCAGCAAAATAAGGGAAATAATGATCAGAACAGATATTAGAAAAAATATGTAGATAAGCAACAAAACCCAAAGCTGGCTCTTTCAAAAGGTCAATATGAATTCATAAGTTTCCACCCACAAGAATTAAAAAAAAAAAAAAGATAACTAAAGACAAAACTTACCAATATCAGGAAAGAAATAGGTTACAGATGCAGATGACCACAAACTGAGGGAGAAACTGAAATAGCAGCACCAGGCCCCTTTCGATGAGAGCTACGTGCCAAACCCAGCCCATTACAAGATTCCTTGACATTCAGGAGCATGCCAAGTAATTTCCATGCCAGGACTGTTGCATTTATTGTTCCTTCTGCCTGGAATGCTCTTCTCTTAGGTAACCCCACAGCCTGCTCCCTTACTTCCTCCAGATCTCTGCTTACTTGCCATCTTTCAGGGAATCTTTCCCTCATTATCTTGAAGAAAATAATAACATCATATCTACATACACCTTTTCCCCTGATCTAGCAATATGTTTCTTCATAGCGCCTGCCACCCTTGATTATTTACTGACCAACAAGTCTATGAAATGAGAGACTTGGTTGAAATGGCAACCCACTCCAGTGTTCTTGCCTGGAGAATCCCAGGGACTGGCAGGGGCCTGGTGGGCTGCCGTCTATGGGGTCGCACAGAGTTGGACACGACTGAAGCGACTTAGCAGCAGCAGCAGTACTGTCCCAAACTCCTTCAAAACCACTATGAGGTACCATTTCACGCCAGTCAGAATGGCTGCGATCCAAAAGTCTACAAGTAATAAATGCTGGAGAGGGTGTGGAGAAAAGGGAACCCTCTTACACTGTTGGTGGGAATGCAAACTAGTACAGCCACTATGGGGAACAGTGTGGAGATTCCTTAAAAAACTGGAAATAGAACTGCCTTATGATCCAGCAATCCCACTGCTGGGCATACACACTGAGCAAACCAGAAGGGAAAGAGACACGTGTACCCCAATGTTCATCGCAGCACTGTTTATAATAGCCAGGACATGGAAGCAACCTAGATGTCCATCAGCAGATGAATGGATAAGAAAGCTATGGTACATATACACAATGGAGTATTACTCAGCCATTAAAAAGAATACATTTGAATCAGTCCTAATGAGGTGGATGAAACTGGAGCCTATTATAGAGAGTGAAGTAAACCAGAAGGAAAAACACCAATACAGTATACTAATGCATATATATGGAATTTAGAAAGATGGTAACAATAACCCTGTGTACGAGACAGCAAAAGAGACACTGATGTATAGAACAGTCTTATGGACTCTGTGGGAGAGGGAGAGGGTGGGAAGATTTGGGAGAATGGCACTGAAACATGTAAAATATCATGTATGAAACGAGATGCCAGTCCAGGTTCGATGCACGATACTGGATGCTTGGGGCTAGTGCACTGGGACGACCCAGAGGGATGGTATGGGGAGGGAGGAGGGAGGAGGGTTCAGGATGGGGAACACAGGTATACCTGTGGCGGATTCATTTTGATATTTGGCAAAACTAATACAATTATGTAAAGTTTTAAAATAAAATAAAATTTAAAAAAAATAGTGCTCAGGTCTATGGCAGGTGCTCAGATAACATTTGCTGAAGGACAGTCTGGAGCCAGGTCCTTTACACACATTGCTAACATGCACAGATACCCTCCAAGATGGGCACTGGCCCCATTGTATTAATTATGATACAAACTGAGATTTCAGGAGACAAGTGATACACTCAACAACACACAGTCAGCATGTCAGGTTCCAGGCTTCAGAATCATATCTGCCAGCTTCCAAATCCTCAGTTCCCGGACAGAGACCTCACAGCCAAGAACATAAGAGGTTTTATATCTAACACAAAGACTCCAAACAGCTCAGATAGATACCCAGAGACACCAAAAAGAGCTCACTGAATCTCTGCACAGAGAGTGCACAACTCGTCTCAGACCCTCAAACACAACTGAGACCATAACCATACACACTGTGACAAAGACGCTCCAAACAGACCAAAGTCTTCCAGACAGAAACAAACGAGAACTGCACAGATACTTCACATCATGGAGACTGACTCCCAAACCACTGGGACACTTACCGACCTAACACAAAACCCCCTAAACAGAAAGACAGACGTTTTAATAATAACTCAAGAACACAATATAATCTTAAGATTAATTTCCCAGACAAATGAAAAATTTGCAACCTGTGCATAGATCCCCAAGCAGCTGATAGTTTACCCCTTTACACTGACCCATCCTTAAAGCAGCACAGAGGCATCACAACTTCGGACCCAGAATCCAAAGCTCAGTGATCTCACATTCTGGGGTGCAGATGCCTACACAGAGATCTCTCACCCAGGGACTGAAAGGCCAGCAAGCTCCAAAGATGCACATCCCGGTATACAGGCACACATCCTAGAGGCTTTGTACTATGGCTCACAAAATCCGCTCAGATCAAATATCCCATCACTCACAACCCTGCCAAAAGGCTCAAGGGGATCAAATGTACCCAAACAACACCTGTGTTGTCACACGAAGCAATACACAATCCCAAGCTGCCAGATACAGTTTATTTTCCAGGGAGAGACACCAAACTCAGAGACCTCTCCCTGGACATGAATTGCATGCATTTGTGTGAATGACGGAGAAGGCACTGGCAACCCACTCCAGTACTCTTGCCTGGAAAATCCCGTGGACGGAGGAGCCTGGTAGGCTGCAGTCCTTGGGGTCGCTAAGAGTCGGACACGACTGAGCGACTTCACTTTCACTTTTCACTTTCATGGATTGGAGAAGGAAATGGCAACCGACTCCAGTGTTCTTGCCTGGAGAATCCCAGGGACGGGGGAGCCTGGTGGGCTGCCGTCTATGGGGTCGCACAGAGTCGGACACGACTGAAGTGACTTAGCAGCAGCAGCTGTGTGAATGACGGTGCACTGCCACAGGATCCAGACTGAGCGGAGCTAAACCAGAATGAAATGCCTTCACCATGCACAGCCAGCGACTGCGCCAAACCTCGCCACTAAGCAGGGCAGCTATTAGACCCCTTTGGAAAAAGCAATAAGACTCGGACGAAAATTGTATGTTCTGAAAAGTCTCGCACGCCAACGCAGGCGCACGCGTATACAGGCGCCTCTCGCCCTCAGTTCCTGTTCTGCGACCACACTGCCTGCAATCACACGGTGGCCAATCACTGCCCAGAACGCTTCCCTGACTCCACACCCAGACAGCCAGTCTCTCGCTCCGTAGTCGTCCCACCAACGAAGGGGTGGACTTGAAAAAGAGACGGAGAAAGTTTCCGCTTAATACCTGTGTCCACTCGGATTCAAAAGCAGTGGGAAGACGAAGAGGAGCGAGTGGGGATGGACCTAGTGGCGCCATGAGTGCCGCTGCTGGGAACTGTGGTCCATGCCCGACGCGGTGTAAGGGGACCCTCTCTGTTGTCACACGCCCTCTCCCAATGGTACCTTCCAGAGTGGGTGGTCTTTCCGCTACCCTCGGTGGTACATCCCAGGACAGAACTGTTTCATCTCGCGCGCCCCTTGCTGGTGGGATTGGGGAACAGCAGATATAGATGCCCGTGGACCATTCCAGGAGGATCCACAAAGGCCGGAAGGGCAAGGTTAGGGGGAAAACCCCACAGATTCCTGCAATTTGGGACTCAGAAAAAAGTCTCCGTAAACTGAAGATTACGTCTCTATGGGGATCACTGTCGTAACAGAGAGCATGGAAAACACTTTATCTTTGCTGGGCATTGTGATTGTTTGTGCTTTCCTGTTCAATACAGAATAGGTCTCATGGGGGAAAGCCAGCCGCAGTCCCCCAAGGGGCAGGATAGATAAAGCTTCCGACTGGGATCTGCAGGCCTGGCGTGGGAAAGCCCTCTGTCGCTGACTGCGAGTAATATGTGGAAGAGACAACAGGACCTTCCATTCTATTAGGAAGGGGGTCAACTCTGAGAGGACCCAAGGACACCACCACGTAGGTGAGATAAAGACCATGGCTTTGTCACCATCTTGTCATCCCTGAATATGTTCCCTAGCAGGATCCTCAGCCTGTCTAGCTATGCCTCTCTCGGCAAGTTTAAATTTGTTTGTTCATTCCATCATTCATGCATTCTCTCCAAAGTATGCATTAAGCACAACTCTGTATGTTAGGACAGAGAAAATCAACCTTTTCCTCATGGAGCTTACATTCTGTTGGGATCATGTGGTCCCTAAATACAAGTAATATATCAGGTGTTTGTAACTGCCGTGATTAAAATTAAATCGGGATAGTGAAACAGAGAGAGGGGGTGATATTTAGAAAGAGTGGTCAGGGAAGTTCTAAGATTGTGACATTTGAGCAACAGCCTAGAGGAGATATGCCTATTTGGGAGAAAAGTATCCTAGACAGAGGTAAGGCCAGTGGAAAAGCTGGGGAGTAGAACCCTGTGTAGTGATTATGAAAACAGTGGGGAGGGCAATGTGACAGGCACAGCATGATGGAGGGAGAGCGAAGAGATTGGGAAACAAAAGTGATGAGGCCCAGGTCCGTTGGCTGTTCTGGCCATTGGGAGGATTTTGACTTGAACCACAGGAGGGTTCTTATCAGAGAAGTCCCCAGGCTTCTTTCTGAGGCCCAGATCGCACATGATTGTTGAGGAGCCCTTGGTTTATTTTAAGAAAAACCCTTCCCCACCCCTTCTGCAGCCGAGCATGCCTTTCCTGGAATCCCCTACACTCAAGGGGAATGCCTCCTCCTGCTTCTAGTGAACATCCATGTCAACCGATGATATTCTCAGGAGAGACAGGGCAAGGACCCTCTTGGTGTGACTGAGGGCACATTGAGTCTTACAAAGGCAAAGAGGCATGATATAAGAGGCACAGAGATGGCAGGGAGAAAGACAAAGATAGAGCATTAGGCAGGGACGGAGAGACTACTTCTGGTAGCAACCTGTCCCCACTTAGTTAGCACCCACCTACAGGCCCCCAGCCCTGCTACTGGATGATGTACAGTACATTTTCCCTATAGGAGAAAAGAAGCTCCTCCGCAGGGACTCTCTCTAGGGAATGACTCAGTCGCCCATAGCCTGGGCCTTAATCATGCTCCCTTCATCCACATCAGGGCCCTCTGCCCATCAAGACAAGGACATGCTCCATTCCTGGGGAGGCTCATGCTGTACACAGGGTCCCTCACAACCTATCCTGCCCAGACTGCCCTCCTGCTGATCTCACTGCCAATGACTGCTTTAATGGAGGAAAGAGAGGCAGGGATCTCTGCATTTGTGGTGGAGCCTCATGCAAATTGGTGAATGTGAGATTTCTCCCCAGCTGCTTGGAGGCTCACCTCTGTACCTTCCCCCACCACATCGATGGGTGTGTGATGGAGAGACACAGAGATATATCCTGACAGTGAGTCAGTCACAGGATTCTTGTGGCCCTGTGCAAACGCCCACCTCCCCCACTACCCGGCCAGGGTTGTGCTGATTCTTCCCTGCCTCCTCCAAGGAGCCCAAGCTTACATGCAGTCTCTCTCCTCCTCATGAGCTGAGACCTTCCATCTGCACTGGGCTTTGGGTGCCCATCTGCTATCGGTGCCCTCCTTGTTGTGGGTTGGACAGATGGACTGAAGGAGTGTGTGTACACAGTTTCTGAAACAGGGCCCCTATCAAGGGTGGTAGTCATATCAGCAAGTATTGTTCTTAACAGGGTTATTACCTGGGCTTCTGTGAACTGAGCATTTTTACCATCTCTGAGGCTGGGGCCCCAGGCTTTTATCTCTGTGCAGAGGCATGGTAGAAATCGTAGCAAATGTGACATCACAGGCCTGCTTCTATGGCCTGTGAGACTGGGGTCCATCTAGCCTTCCTCTTAAGACTATTCTCATGTGCAGATACATGAACAGCTGAGAGGCCCAACCCTCTAGACAAAGGACCCCGAAATAGTTCTGAGATTTCATGCCCTGGGACAGAGATGTGCAAACACTTCAGACTGTTCATCCTGGACACTAACCCAAAACAGCTCTAATAGGTCACGCCTGAGGACACAGATGCAGTCCAACTCAGAAATACCAACTGTGGCTTCAGATGAATTAGGATCCCTAAGAGAAACAGCATTGCTCACAGCCAGTTCCACAGGGTTAACTTGTAACCTCCGTGGTTCCTGCATGACAGTGCAATCTGAAGGAATTCTGGGTGACAAACAGGAAGAGGCACACTGTGCTTTGGACAAACTGGCCCTTATTTAGTCACACAGCTTCCTCAGGAAAAGGTTCAGTGACCCCAGATCCTTGCCCCACACACAAAAGCATGAAAATGATTAACTTGCAATGTCTGATCTCTGTGTTTCACAGTAATCTTTTGCCAGTATTCATGCTAGACTTCATGTATTTCGTAGGCCAAACTCATATTGCCTTCACTGCTACCTCCTCAGAGCAGTGTTCTCAGAGCTAACGGAGGAGCTGTGTCCCGGGATATAGTCCCCAGGAGACCCCAAATCCAACCTAAACTCACAACTCTTCTGTTGTATGTGTTTCTTTAAGTGGACACTACTCTAGCTAATAGCTCCCATTTACCTCAGTGGCTTCACACCCCTCCCCCAGAGCCTACAGTCTGCACCCTGGGACACAGAGCCCCACATCTTTGCCTCTGGGCTACTGCGTGGGCATTTGCACTGAGTCTCTGTTCAGTCAACCCCAAGGGAGAGAGGCCTCCAGTCTTGCAATTCCTGCAGCCTGCAGTCACCAGCATGTCATCCTGAGGAAGGCAGGTTCATTCCAGGGGTGTGGTGTGCCTTAGAGCTGAAGGGCTCTGAAATTGATTTCCCAGGTCTGGGTCCTGAGGATGGCCCTAACCCTACCCTGGTCAACTCTGGTCATGGTAACTCTGTATCCTGCCCCATGGGAGGTTCAGAGTGAATGCCAGATCCACAGAAGAAGCCCCAGAGACTGGTCCTCTCTATCGCAGCACCCACTCTATGCTACTGAATTCTGGAGATAGGAGAGGTTTCCCACTGTGCCTATGACAACTCCCTTACATCCCTCTAATCACCTCTGTCATTTTCCAGAGTCCTTCTCCTGGTAACAGCTGCCACAATTCCTCCCTCTCCCCAAATTGCCACCCCTCCCCTCCCCTTCCACCAGGCCTCCCCTCCCCCCTCAGGGGCCTCTTTAACCCCTCCCGCAGCCCTACTCACAGGGCCTCACCCCATTTGTGTCCTCTCACCAAGCACCCACGCTCCCTCAGAAGATCCCCTCAAGACCCTGCCTGCTCCATGCATTCTGCAGGACACCTATCTTCTGCCCACATGCATGGTCTGTCACAATGTCCCTGTGAGGACTGAACTGAAAACTCTGTTCAGGATCCAGATAAAATTCAGACCCAGACCAGCAGTCCAGGGCAGTTCGTGTGGGGCTGGAAGGAAAAGGAGAGGGTCTCTGAGAGGAGCTTCTGGTCTCAGAATCCTGAAGGGGTGAAAGGCTTTTCTTCAAGGGTCCTAGTGAGGATGAAGTGAAATGGCACCTTATAAGTACTTGTGCATACATGCCAAGTGTGTGCCAATTCTCTTGAATCGTGTCCGCCAGGCTCCTCTGTCCATGGCATTCTCCAGGCAAGAATACTGGAATGGGTTGCCATTCCCTCCTCCAGGGGATCTTGCCGATCCAGGGATCAAACCCCCATGTCCTGCATCTCCTGCATGTCAGGTGAATACTTTCCCACGGAGACACGTGGGTAGCCCCAACATTTGTTGAGAGTTAATCGAATATTGTGTTCTCACTACACACACACACACACACACACACACAGAGTCTAACATAAAACAAAACTAAAGGGACACAAGGAAATTTTAGGAGGTGTTGGGTATGTCTATTACATTGATTGCGGTGATAATAGTATCATTGTTTGCATATGTCCAAACTCATCAAAATGTACACATTAAATATACAATTTGCTGTATATCAACTCTATTTCAATAAAGACATTTAAAAAAGGAGAGCAGAAAAATGTTCTCCAAAAAATTGATACTTACATAAAATGAGAACATTTCTTTAAAAATATTGAGGAGCAACGTTCACTCAAAAAGTAATGACGATGAATAGTACCTTTCTATCTATTAAGTTCATGTGTGTGCATGCTAAGTCACTTCCATTGTGTCTGACTCTTTACAATCCTATGGACCATAGCCCGCTAGGCTCTTCTGTCCCTGGGATTCTCCAGGTAAGAATACTGGAGTGGGTGCCAGGGCCTCCTGCAGGGGATCTTCCTAAGCCAGGGACTGAACCAGACTCCCTCATGCATTGGCAGGCAGGTTCTTCACCTCTAGCGCCACCTGGGAAGTCCCAAGGAAGTTAATTCCTTTGTCTCATATTATGAGGCCACTGTTACCAGATAACATACAGCCTTGTCATACTTTTTCCCACTTTTAAAGCAGTCACCTCTTCCATCTTTGGTTCTAACTTGCTTCCTGACCGGCATACAGGTTTCTCAGGAGACAGGTCAGGTAGTCTGGTACTCCGCTGTGGTTAAGAATTTTCTACAGTTTGTTTGATCCACAGAGTCAGAGGTCTTAGCGTAGTCAATGATGCAGAAGCAGATGTTTTGTGGGATTTCCCTTGCTCTCCCCATGATCTAACAAATCTTGGCTATTTGATCTTTGGTTCCTCTGCCTCCTCGAAACCTAAGTTGTATATCTGGAAGTTCTCGGTTCACGTACTGTTGAGGCCTAGTTTGAAGGAGTTTACAAAGCAGGAGGCTTCAGAACTTGGGGACAATCTAAGTGGAGAAGCTTAGGAAATTGGCGGATGTGAAGGAAGTCTGATAAGAGGGACAAGAAAATGAAGCTCTACTTTCGATGTTGCTAGCAAGGTAGACAGGGGCTAGACCATGCCTTCAAGTCCTTGTATAGGAGAGTAGCCTTTATCTAGAAACACATAGACAGCTCTGCAACTGTAAGAGAGGGAGGGAGAGGGCGGGAATAGGGAGACAGACACACTTAGTGGATGTAAGAGACCAGTGAGAAGGGGGGTTGACAATTAAATGGAGGGAGGCTTGGACTAGAGCAGATGTGATGGACATGGGTAAAAGGAGACACATTAGACGTTTATGAAATAAAATGGACAGAACTCAGCAAGAATTTGGACTTGAGGTGAAGGAGAGGGAGTTGTAAACGTGGTTAAGAACACGTTTATGTGTTCTGTCATAAGGGTATGAAACTGTCATGGGGAATCCTAGAAGTTGGCCAGGTCTGGGAAGAATTCCAAAATAAGAGTTTTATATTTCTGAGCTCATGGTCTAGATGGATACAATAACCAATATTTAAAACTTAAATGTTCCTTTTCCTTTAAAAGAAAGTATTAAGGTATAATTTGTATACAATAAAAGACAACACTTTAAACATTATAGTTTGTAGAGTTTTCACAAATGTATACCGTGGTATAAATGCTACCACAATAAAAATGTAGAAAACAGCCCATCATTCAAAAATGCTCCCGTGGGGTGTTTGCATTCAGACTTCTTCTACTCCTATACCCTGGCAACCACAGATACATTTCTGTGCGAAGAGTTGTGCTTTTTCCACAAATCAATTGACAGGAAATCATATAATATGTAGCTTTCTGTGGCTGGTTTCTCTCATTTGCACAGTGGAGACACATCCTTGCTCTTACATGCATTAGTAGTTTCTTTCTTTCTTTCTTTTTTTTTTTTTTTTTTTTTACCATGTAGTATTCCTTTGCACAGGTATACTCTTTTGTTTTTCTTTCATCTGTATACCAGTTGTTGAATAACTGGGCTGTTTCTACGTGTGGCTATTGGGAATACATGTGTGGACTATTTGAGTGCAGGCCACTGGGTGAGCATGTTTTCATTTCCTTTGGTTAAAATTGTCTAGGAGTAGAATTGCTGGGTCATATAAGGCTTCCCATTGGTGCTAGTCGTAAAGAACCCAGCTGCCAATGCAGGAAACTCAGGTAGGATCCCTGGGTCTGAAACATCCCCTGCAGTAGGAAATGGCAACCCACTCCAGTATTCTCGTCTGGAAAATTCCATGGACAGAATTCCTGGCAGGTACAGTCCACGGGACCCCAAAGAGTTGGATACGACTGGGCAACTGAAGACAGACACACACACACACATACACAGTAATTTATTATCTTAAAATCTAAACTGTGTCCTCTGTAGAGAACATAGAGTTGGATCTTGTTTTGATTTTTAAACTGGTATCTCAGTGTCTGCCTTTTGATTGTATTGTTGTATCTATTCACATTTAATGTTGATACAGACTTACATCTGCCAATATATTTTTCTGTCTCATGCCTTTTTATTCTACGGTCCTCATGTTACAGCTTTCTTTTGCATTAAATGGGTATTTTCTAACGTAGCATTTAAAATTCTTTACTGATTTTCCCACAATGTTTAAGTTATTTCCTTAGCTATAGGCTACCATAAACAACTTCAGTTTAGTCGCTAAGTCATGTCCCACTCTTTGTGAGCCCATGGAATGCAACATGGCAGGGCTCCCTGTCCATCACCAACTCCCGGAGCTCACTCAAACTCATGTCCATCGAGTTGGTGCAAAAGCTACCCCACTAGCTTTGTTCATAGTGATGCTTCCTAAGGCCCACTTGACTTCATATTCCAGGATGTCTGACTCTAGGTGAGTGAGCACACCATCGTGGATATTTGGGGCATTATAATTCTTCTGTGTATTCTAGCCACCTCTTCTTAATATCTTCTGCTTCTGTTAGATCCATAACATTTCTGTCCAAAAAGGCACAGATGTAAAGAAGACTTTTGGACTTGGTGGGAGAAGGTGAGGGTGGGATGATTTGAGAGAATAACATTGAAACATGTGTATTATCATATGGGAAATAGATCGCCAGTCCAGATTCGATGCATGGGACAGGGTGCTCAGGGCTGGTTCGCTGGGATGACCCTGAGGGACGGGATGGGGAGGGAGGCGGGAGGGGGGCTCAGGATGGGGAACACCTGTACACCGATGGCTGATTCATGTGAATGTATGGCAAAAACCACCACAATACTGTAAAGTAATTAGCCTCCAATTAAAATAAATAGATTAATTAAAAAAACAAAAACCCAAGGGTCTCTCGCCATCCCCACTGATCCCCTTCAGTGCCTCTGCAGGCGTAGGAAACCCTTTTCTCCCCTAGCTGACCGTCAGGAACAGTAACCCCAACTAGCCTTCACAACTCCCCCCTCGCTCCCCACCCCCACATCATACAGGGTTGCTCTGGTGTTCCTCTGGTCCGCCTGGGTTTCAAGGCTCCCGGCCAGCGTCCAGTAGGTGCCCTAGATGTCTCACATTCTTGATAGTATCGCTTGAAGGATAAAAGTTTTAATTTTGATGATTCCAAATTGCCTATTTTTGTTTCCTTTGGTGCTTGCGCTTTTTGTATCATATCTAGGAAATCATTGCCTAATCCAAGATTAACATTTACATCTCTGTTCTCTTCTGAGTGCTTTATAGTTTTAGCTCTTATATTTAGGTGTTTCATCAACTTTTAGTTAATTGTTATCTACAGTGTGAGGTATAGGTCAAAACTGATTCTTTTACATGTGAACATCCAGTTATCCCAAAACCATTTGTTGAAACATTATTCTTTGCCATTGAATGGCCTCTACACCCCTCACAATAATCAACTGACCATAGAGATATGGGCTTGTTTCTTGATTCTCCATTCTGTTCCGTTATCTGTCTATATACAATCCTTATGTCAGTACCATAATGTCTTGATTATTGTAGGTTTGAAGTGCGTTTTGAAATTGGGAAGTGTAAGTACTTGTTCTTTCTCCACACTGTTTTGGCTCTCCCAGGACCCTTTTAATTCTTACAATTCTAGGATCAGTTTGTTGATTTCTGGGGGAAAAGAGCAGTTTGAATTTTGATAGGCCTCTATTAGGGGAGAACTGCCATCTTAACACAATAGTAAGTCTTCCGACCCATAAATGTGATCTCCCGAATTCATAAAAATCTGAGCAAGCTCCGGGAGTTGGTGCTGGACAGGGAAGCCTGGCGTGCTACAGTCCATGTGATTGCAAAGAGTCAGAGACAACTGAGTGACTGAACTGCAGTGAAATTTCCACTTATCTAGATGGTCTATAATTTCACTCAGCAACGTTTTCTAGTTTGTGTTGTACAAGTCTTGAACGTGTATAGAGATCTATTTGCTCTTTGTATATGACCTTGTATTCTGTAAACCTGTCGAGCCCCTGTAATAGGTCTAATACATAGTCTCTGTGGGGACAGGGTGGTTCTTTAGGATTTTCTATACGCACGGTTATATCATGGATTGACAAGATGGCGGAGGAGTAGGTGGATGGGGAATACATCTCTCTCCACGGATACATCAGGAATATACCCTCAGACACAGAAGTGCATGCAGAACACCAGCTGAGTGCGGACAGGAGTACCTGACCAGTGGAAAAGAATACATAGACCCACGCAAAACTCGGTAGGATGAAGGAACTAGGGGGAAAAACGGGAGTGTTAGTAGGGCTGGACCTGCCCTTGGCAGGTGGGGGAACTGAAGCAGGGGTCCGATCCCCACATCGGGGCAATTGTCTGAGTCAGAGGAGAAACATTTAAGGCTGAGAGTGAAACAGCCCATCTGTGGCAGCCTAAATGGAATGAGAATCAGACATCCTTGCTGCAGCCATACATGCCCTAGATGGCACAGTGGCTGGGAGCTGGAGTTTAGGGATTGTGGAGCAATCCCAGGGCAAGGGCTGCTGTTGACTGCAGAGAGACAGATGGAGGGGATGTGAGGGAGGAGACTGTGGTGGGAAATGCCTGTGGAGGAAATCCCCGGAGCCATGGAAGTAAGGTGATTCTGCTGAGTCCCGTGTAGGGGGGTGGAGCCATCACCATAGCCTCTCAACCCCCACATGCCAGCATTGGCAGCTGAACAATAGAGAGGCTGGCCGATCAAACGCCTGATGCACTGAACTACAGAGTAGGACCCCACCCAGGGTGCCCCTTTAAGTGCCTGATGTGCGTACAACAGAGAAGGACCCCACGTAAGGAAGCCCTCTAAGTGTCTGAATGGGCGGAGCTATGGAGAAAGATTGGCCAAAGAGGCCTTCTGATTGCCAGCTACAGGAGGCTTGAAAAAAAGGCTCCCATAGGGCCATAACTCCTGCAGCGGAGGCAATCCGTGTCCCTGCACACTTGGCACCGCCAGGGTCCCCACAAGCCAAGCTGCTGTGCAACGTTCACGCTCAACCCCCGCTGGGGCAGAGCTGCCACAGGCAAAAAAAGTCTTATGTCTAAGCATGCAGGGTCACTTTGGTAGTGTCCGACTCTCTTCGACCCTGTGGACTGTGGCTTGCCAGGCTTCTCTGTCAGGGAGAGGGGTTCTCCAGGCAAGAATACTGGAGCGTATTGGCCAATACTGGTTGCCATACCCTTCTACAGCACTATAATTCCTGCTGAGGAATTATAGCTGCCAACTCCTCTGAGTACCTGATATTACCAGAACCCCTGACACTCAAGCAGCTGCACCACCTCCACACCTGGCCCTCACAGGGGCAAACCCAAGTCCTCCAGGGCAGCCTCAGGAGCAAACCCCAGTGGACGACCCATATGCAGAGGTGGAAATAAAACCACAAGTGTAACCCAGGGGCAGTGTGACTAAGGAAGAAGACCCAAAACCCTCCCACCAGCTGCACAAGCTGCAGATGAAATCCACACGATCAACCAGGCAGACTCTGTGTCTGTGGAATATATAAAAGGTCATTGAGAGCTCCCACAAAAGAGTACGTCATCTGCAAATAGAATAGTTTTACTTCTTTTCCAATGTAGATTCATTTTATTTCTTTCCCTTGCTTAATTACCCTGTCCAGAACCTCCAGGACAATGTGGAATAGAAGTGGTAAGAGAGGACATCCTTCTATTCTTCCTGATTTTCAGGGGAACTACTTCTGCCTTTTATCATTAAGTACGATGATAGCTGTGGGGTTTTCATAGATGTTTTATATCGGATTGAAAATGTTGCTTTCTACTTCTACTTTAAGTCTTTGTATTTTGAACGCATGCTGAATTTTGTCCAGTGCTTTTTATGTAGCTACTGAGAGGATAATGTGGTTTTTCTCCCTCATTCTACTGATGTGGTATATTAAATTATTTGATTCTTAATATTAAATCCACAAGGACAAAGATTTTGTAAGGATTTTTCACTTTCATAGATGCTTCCCAAATGCTGTCCATTGTAAAGCTGATGTCCATCAGTAAAGCAGGAGAAGTAAAGCTTGTTTACTACCCCGTCACATCATTCTTGGAGCAGACACTCTGCTGCAGTGAACAGGATGCTTAGACCTTTGCTCATCAGGGAGTTCACCAGTTGTGTAGGAGGGAGGCTGAGCACGGTTCACTCAGTTCAGTTCAGTTGCTCAGTCATGTCCAACTCTTTGCAACCCCCATGAATCGCAGCACGCCAGGCCTCCCTGTCCATCACCAACTCCTGGAGTTCACTCAGACGCACGTCCATCGAGTCGGTGATGCCATCCAGCCATCTCATCCTCTGTCGTCCCCTTCTCTTCCTGCCCCCAATCCCTCCCAGCATCAGAGTCTTTTCCAATGAGTCAACTTTTCGCATGAGGTGGCCAAAGTACTAGAGTTTCAGCTTTAGCATCATTCCTTCCAAAGAAATCCCAGGCCTGATCTCCTTTAGAATGGACTGGTTGCATCTCCTTGCAGTCCAAGGGACTCTCAAGAGTCTTCTCCAACACCACAGTTCAAAAGGATCAATTCTTTGGCGCTCAGCTTTCTTCACAGTCCAACTCTCACATCCATACTCCACACAGTCAAAGGCTTTGGCATAGTCAATAAAGCATAAATAGATGGTTTTCTGGAATTCTCTTGCTTTTTCGATGATCCAGTGGATGTTGGCAATTTGATCTCTGGTTCTTCTTCCTTTTCTAAAACCAGCTTGAACATCTGGAAGTTCACGGTTCATGTATTGTTGAAGCCTGGCTTGGAGAATTTTGAGCATTACTTTACTAGCGTGTGAGATGAGTGCAATTGTGCGGTAGTTTGAGCATTCCTTGGCATTGCATTTCTTTGGGATTGGAATGAAAACTGATCTTTTCCAGTCCTGTGGCCACTGCTGAGTTTTCCAAATTTGCCGGCATACTGAGTGCAGCACTTTCACAGCATCATCTTTCAGGATATGAAATAGCTCAACTGGAATTCCATCACCTCCACTAGCTTTGTTCGTAGTGATGCTTTCTAAGGCCCACTTGACTTCACATTCCAGGATATCTGGCTCTAGGTGAGTGATCACACCATGGTTAGACATGCAAATAGTCAGGTCCCAGCCAGGACCAACAAGTTGAGTGCAAAATGGCTCCCCATGGGGTCTCACCTCCTGGGGGTGTTGGAGGGTGAGGTGTGAGACTGGAACACTCCGTTGTGCCTGCAGAGATGGGAAGCACAACCACAGGAAGCAGAAGGCACTACAGGGGAGAGGGTTCCATTTGGTACCAATGCAAGTACTGCGTATGGAAGGACAAACCATCCCCCACTGCCCAGGGTGACCAACTGCAGCCTTTGACACAGATGGGGGGATTGCTACCCTGCGACCCAGGCCTCAAACCTCAAACCTTTCTCAGATGTCCAGGAGGACACTCCAGCCCCATTTTGGCCATGCCCGCCCACTGCAGATTTGAATTCACAAGCAGCAGCGATTGGTTGTGGGGCTTGGGAGGCAAGGAATCCTAGACCACTCTGGGGAGCCCACGTGGAAAACACAGGCTCAGGCTCTCACGGGGTACAGGGACAGAGACCTCAGATCAGACCAGGGCTCACAAAGTTAGGTGCTGAGGTTGATGGGCAAGAGTTCACAGTGGGGGTCTTGGGCCTGAGCACTGCAGGACCAGTGGAACCCAGTCTTCAGGAGT
Source organism: Bos indicus (assembly GCF_029378745.1). Taxonomy (NCBI): domain Eukaryota; kingdom Metazoa; phylum Chordata; class Mammalia; order Artiodactyla; family Bovidae; genus Bos; species Bos indicus. The sequence continues at coordinate 96,885,036 of NC_091789.1, forward strand.
GTTCACTGCCCAGTAAACAGGCTGGAGACGCTTCCCCAGTCAGTGGCTGCTTTAGTGACGTCACTCTAGGAGTCAGCTGGCATTCGTGGAAGCATCTCTGAGTTCTAGGCAATCAATCGTCTGAGTTGCAGTGTCCTAAGCACTTGTAAGGTGCCATCTCACTTGAAGAAAACCCTGTCACCCCTGCAGGACCTTGAGCCCAGCTCTTTCTCTCAGAGACCCCCTCGCTTTCCCCCCAGCCCTGAGGAAAGTGCCTTGGACGCCTGGTCTGGGTCTGGATTTTCTCTGGATCCTGGAGAGATTTTCAGTTCAGCCCTCACCAGGACTTTAAGACAGACACCTGTGTGTGGGCAGGAGAGAGGTGTCCTGCAGAATGCAGGGACCAGGCAAGGTCCTCAGGGGATCGTCTGAGGCAGTGCAGGTGCTGGGTGAGAGGCCACAAATGGGGTGAGGATGTACCTGAGGCCCTGTGAGCAGGGCTAGGAGAGGGGCTAAAGAGGCTCCTGGAGTGGGAGGGAGGCCTGGTGGAAGGTGAGGGGAGAGGGTGGGGATTTGGGGATAGAGAGGATTTGTGGCAGCTGTCACCAGGCGAGGGACTCTGGGAAATGACAGCTGATTAGAGGGATGTAAGGGAGCTGTCATAGGCACAGTGAGGGGAAGACCTCTCCTATCTCCAGAATTCAGTGGCCCACAGTGTGTGCTGAGACATGACAGAGAGGACCAGGTCCCTGGGACTCGTTCTGTGAATCTGGGATTCCCTCTGAACCTCCCGTGGGGCAGGATACAAAGTCGCCACGACCAGAGGTGGCCAGGGTGGGTTAAGTCCATTCCGAGGACCCAGACATGGGAAATTAATTTCAGAACCCCTCAGCTCTCAGGCAATCCCCACCCCTGGGATGAATCTGCCTTCCTCAGGATGACATGCTGATGAATGCAGACTGCAGGGACTGCAGGACTGGAGGCCTCGCTCCCTTGGGGTTGACGGAACAGAGAGTCAGTGCAAATGCCAACAAAGCAGCCCAGAGGGAAAGATGTGGGGCTCTGTGTCCCAGGGTGCAGGCTGTAGGCTCTGGGGGAGGGTGGTGAAGCCTCCGAGCTAAAGGAGAGCTGTTAGCTAGAGTAGTGTCTACTTAAAACCATACAAAATCAAAACCACAATGAGGTACCATTTCACGCCAGTCAGAATGGTTGCTATCCAAAAGTCTACAAGCAATAAATGCTGGACAGGGTGTGGAGAAAAGGGAACCCTCTTACACTATTGGTGGGAATGCAAACTCTTACAGCCACTATGCAGAACAGTGTGGAGATTCCTTTAAAAACTGGAAATAGAAATGCCATACGACCCAGCAATCCCACTGCTGGGCATGCACACCGAGGAAAGCAGACTTGAAAGAGACACGTGTATCCCAATGTTCATCGCAGCACTGTTTATAATAGCCAGGACATGGAAGCAACCTAGATGTCCATCAGCAGACGAATGGATAAGAAAGCCATGGTACATATACACAATGGAGTATTACTCAGCCATTAAAAAGAATACATTTGAATCCGTTCTAATGAGGTAGATGAAACTGGAGCCTATTACACAGAGTAAAGTAAGCCAGAAAGGAGAACACCAATACAGTATACAAACGCATATATATGGAGTTTAGTAAGATGGTAACGATAACCCTGTATACGAGACAGCAAAAGAGACACAGGTGTATAGAACAGTCTTTTGGACTCTATGGGAGAGGGCGAGGGTGGGATGATTTGGGAGAATGGCACTGAAACATGCATAATATCATATGTGAAACAAATTGCCAGTCCAGGTTCGATGCATGATACAGGATGCTCGGGGCTGGTGCACTGGGAAGACCCAGGGGGATGGGATGGGGAGGGAGGTGGAAGGGGGCTTCAGGATGGGGAACACGTGTACACCCGTGGAGTATTCATGTTGATGTATGGCAAAAGCCCATACAATATTGTAAAGTAAAAACATAAATAAATAAAATAAATTATTGCAAAAGAAAAAAAATACAAAAGAACTCCATACTCATTAGAGAAAAATTGAAAAGTAGAGAAAAGCAGAAAACAACAAAACAGTTTTCAGAGTTTCACTATGTAAACAATGTCTGTAACATTTTGAGTATGAATTACTCTCTTATTTATGGACTTTAAGAAAAACCAGTCAACAGCAAAATAAATAAATAAATTTAAAAAAAAGAAAAGAAAAGCATACAACAGGAGAGTTATGAGTTTAAGTTGGATTTGGAGTCTCCTGGGAACTACAACCCAGGACACAGCTCCTCCGTTAGCTCTGAGGAAATGGCTTGGAGGAGGTAGCAGAGAAGTCAGTATGATTTTTGCCTGGGAAGTACATGCAGTCAAGCGTGCATAGTGGTAAAAGATTACTGTGAAACACAGAGATCAGATGTCACAAGTTCATTATTTTCATGCTTTTCTGTGTGTGGAAGATGCAAGAATCTACGGTCACTGAACTTTTTCCTGAGCCAACGTTTCCAGCGCACAGTGTGCCTCACACTGTTTTTCACCCTAAATTCCTTCAGAATGCACTTTAGGTCAGCAACCACAGTGGTTACAACTTAACACTTGTAGAACTGGCTGTGAGTAATGCTGTTTGTCTTCAGGATCTGAATTTACCTGAGACCAGATGTTCAAGCTGGATTTAGAAAAGGCAGAGGAACCAGAGATCAAATTGCCAACATCCTTTGGATCATAGAAAAAGGAAAAGAGTTCCAGAAAAACACCTCCTTCTGCTTTATTGACTATGCCAAAGCCTTTGACTGCGTGGACCACAAGAAACTCTGGAAAACTCTGAAAGAGATGGGAATGCCAGATCACCTGACCTGCCTCTTGAGAAATCTGTATGCAGGTCAGGAGGCAACAACCAGAACTGGACATGGAACAACAGACTGGTTCCAAATAGGAAAAGGGGTAACTCAAGGCTGTATAAGGTCACCCTGCTTATTTAACTTATATGCAGAGTATACCAAAAGAAAGGCTGGGCTGGATGAAGCACAAGCTGGAATCAAGATTGCCAGGAGAAATATCAATAACCTCAGATATGCAGACGACACCACCCTTATGGCAGAAAATGAAGAAGAACTAAAGAGTCCCTTGAAGAAAGTGAAAGAGGAGAGTGAAAAAGTGGGCTTAAAACTCAACATTCAGAAAACTAAGATCATGGTATCTGGTCCCATCACTTCATGGCAAATAGATGGGGAAACAGTGGAAACAGTGACAGACTTTATTTTGGGGGGCTCCAAAATCACTGCAGATGGTCACTGCAGCCATGAAATTAAAAGATGCTTGCTCCCTGGAAGAAAAACTAGGACCAACCTAGACAGCATGTTAAAAAGTAGAGACATTACTTTGCCAACGAAGGTCCATCTAGTCAAGGCTATGGTTTTCCCAGTAGTCATGTATGGATGTGAAAGTTGGACTATAAAGAAAGCTGAGCACTGAAGAATTGATGCTTTTGAACTGTGGTGTTGGAGAAGACTCTTGAGAGTCCCTTAGACTGCAAGGAGATCCAACTAGTCCATCCTAAAGGAAATCAGTCCTGAATATTCATTGGAAGGACAAATGCTGAAACTGGAACTCCAATACTTTGGCCACCTGATGCGAAGAACTGACTCATTTGAAAAGACCCTGATGCTGGGGAAGACTGAAGGCAGGAGGAGAAGGGGATGACAGCAGATGAGATGGTTGGATGGCATCACCGACTCAATGGACGTGAGTTTGAGTCAACTCCGGGAGTCGGCGATGGACAGGGAGGTCTGGCATGCTGCAGTCCACAGGCTCTCAAAGAGCCGGACACGACTGAATGACCGAACTGAACTGAGAGTTGGAATTGTCTAAGATGGTTAGGGTCTGTGTCCTCAGGTGTGACGTATTTGAGCTGTTTTGTGTTGCTCTCCAGGATGAGTGCTCTCTGAACTGTTCATGGATCTCTGTCCCAGGCATGAAGTCTCTGAACTATTTTGGGAGGGTTTTGTCCAGAGGGTTGGTCTCTGAGCTGTTCATGGATCCGCATATGAGAATAGTCTTAAGAGGAAGGCTGGATGGACCCCACTCTGGTGGGTCTTAGAAGTAGACCTGTGATATCACATTCGCTACGATTTCTACCATGCCTCCCTACAGAGATAAAAGCTTGTGGCCCCATCCTCAGGGAGGGCAAGTCATGTGCAGTACAAAGCAGCCCGCTGCTGATAAGAATACTGATAAGAATACTGATAAGAACAGTACTTCCTGACATGACTACCACCCTTGATAGGGGCCCTGTGAAAACACTGTGTACACACACTCACTCAGACAATCTGCCCAACCCACGACAAAGAGGCCACCATTTGCAGATGGGAGCCCAAGGCCCAGTGCAGACGGAAGGTCGCGGCTCATGAGGACAGGAGGAACTGGATGCAGGCTTGGGCTCCTTGGAGGAGGCAGGGAAGACTCAGCAGAACCCTGGCCAGGTAGTGGGGGAGGGAGGCGTTGGTACAGGGCCCCAAGGACCCCGTGACTGTCTCACTGTCAGGATATGTCTCTGTGTCTCCCCATCACACATCCAGCTTCTTACCTGATGTATGGAATGTAATCTGCACATTCCCTGGGGACATGGTGGTGGAAAATACAGAGGTGAGCCTCCAAGCAGGTGGGGAGAAACCTCACATTCACCAATTTGCATGAGGCTCCACCACAAATGCAGAGATCCATGCCTCTCTTTCCCCCATTAAAGCAGTCATTGGCACTGAGGTCAGCAGGAGGGCAGACAGGGCTGGACAGGTTGTGAGGGACCCTGTGTACAGCATGAGCCTCCCCATGACTGGAACATCTCCATGTCTTGATCAGGGCAGAGGACCCTGATGTGTGCCAAGGGAGCATGATTAAGACCCAGGCCATGGGCAACTGAGTCATTTTCTAGAAACAGTCCCTGGTGGGGGGGTGAGGGGCGGGGGCAGGGGGAGCAGTTTCTTTTCTCCTCTAGAGATAGGTACATCATCCAGTAGCAGGGCTGGGGGCCCACATGTGGGTGCTAATTGGGGATCCTTTGCTGCCAGAAATAGTCTCTCTGTCCCTGTCCAATGTTCCATCTTTGTCTTTCTGCCTGCCATCTCTGTGCCTGTTACATCCTCCCTCTTTGCCTTTATGAGACTGACCGTGACCTCACTCATACCGTGAGGGTCCTTCCTCTGTCTCTGCTGAGGGTATCATCAATTGACACGGTTGTTCACTGGGAGCAGTAGGGGGGATTCCCCTTGAGTGTAGGGGATTCCAGGAAAGGCACGTTCAGCTGCAGAGGGTCTGTGGTTTTCCTGGGATGAATCTAGAGCTCCTCAACAAGCATTGGGTGATCTGGGCCTCTGAAAGAACCCTGGGGGCTTCTCTGGTAAGAACCCTCCTGTGGCTCAAGTCAAAGTCCCCGCTATGGCCAGAAGGCCCTAGGGGACCCGCCCCTCATCACTGCTCTCATTGGATCTCCTGGCTCTCCCTCCATCATGCTGTGACAGTCACATAGCCCTCCTCATTCTTTTTATACACACTACACTGAGTTCCACTGCCTAGTTTTTCCACTGGCCTTAACTCTGTCTGGGATACTTTTCTCCCAGATAGGCATCTCCTCTAGGCTTTTGCTCAAATCTCACAATCTTAGAAGGAACTTCCCTGGCCACTCTTTCTAGATATCATCCCCTTTCTCTATTTCACTATCCCGGTTTAATGTTAACCACAGCAGTTATGAACACCTGATAAATTACTTATCTTTGGGGGCTGTATGACCCCAACACAATGTAAGTTCCATGAAGCCAAAGTTGATTTTCTCTTTCCTAACACACATAGCTGTGCTTGACAGAAACCGTGGAGAGGATGAATGAATGTCGGAATGAAAAAAGCAAATTTAAACTTGTTGAGAGAGGCATAGCTAAACAGGCTGAAGATTCTGCTAGGGACATATTCAGGGATGACAGGATGGTGACAAAGCCATTGTCTTTATCTCACCTACACGGAGTCCTTGGGTCCCCTCGGGGTTGACCGTTTCCTAACAGAATGGAAAGTCCTGTTGTCCTTCTCACATATTACTCGCAGTCAACGACAGAGGCCTTCCCCACTCCAGACCTTCAGATCCCAGTCCGAAGTTTTCTGTCCCCTGCCCGCTGGGGGACTGTGGCTGGCTTTCCCCATTGAGACCTATTCTGTATTAAACAGGAAAGCACAAACAAGCACAATGCCCAGCACAGAGAAAATGCTTTCAGTGCTTCCTGTTATGACAGTGGCCACTACAGAGAAGTAATCTTCAATTTATGAAGACATTTTTCTGAGGCCAACATTGCAGCAATCGGTGGGGTTTTCATCCTAACTTTACCTTTCCACCCTTGGAGGATCATCTGCTAATTGTCCACCAGCATCCACATCGGCTGTTCCCCAGTCTCACCACCAAGGGGCGCGCGAGATGAAACTGTTCTGTCCTGGGATGTACCACAAAGGGGTAGCGGAAAGACCACCCACTCTGGAAGGTACCATTCGACGGGGCGTATGACAACAAAGAGAGTACTTTTACACCGCGTCAGGCATCGACCAGAGTTCCCAGCGGAGGCACTCGTGGCATCACTGGGTCCATCCCCATTCGCTCCATTCCGTCTTCCCGCTGCGTTTGAGTCCGAGTAGACACCGCTATTAAGCCTCAACTGTCTTCGTCTCGTTTCCAATTCGACCCCTTCGTTTCCACATGGTTACATCCGAGGGGGGACGGCTACGGAGCGAGATGGGCTGCCAGTTCTGGGTATAGCATCACGGAAGCGTTCTGGGCATTGATTGGTCACCGCGTGATCGCCGGAATTAGCTCTTCCAGGGCGCGAATAGGCGCCGGAAGTCCCGCGACTTCCGCCGTGCTTCGTCTCCTGCCCAGTTCCAATTGGCTGGCTGGCTGTTACAGACATTGGGACCGCAGAGCCAAAGCTGAGGGCGAGAGGCCTGTTGCCCTGTGCGGCTTTTTAGAGCATACAATTGTTCTGCGAGTTTTTTTGCTTTTCCGGAAGGGGTCGAATAGCTACCCTGGTTAGTGGCTAGGTTTGGCGCAGTCGCTGGCTGTGCACGGTGACGGCGTTTCAGTCTTGTTCAGCTCTCGCTCAGTCTGGATCGTGTGGCAGCGCACGGTTATTCGCAGAAATGCATGCAATTCATGTCCAGGGAGAGGTCTCTGAGTTTGCTGTCTCTCCCCGGAGGGTCACCTGTGTCAGGGAGCCTGGGCTTGTGTATCGCTACATGTGACAACACAGGTGCTGTTCGGGTACATTTGATCTCCTTGAGCCTTTGGGCGGAGTTGTGCGTGGTGGGATACTTGATCTGAGTGGCTTTTGGGAGCCATAGTACAGAGCCCCTAGGATGCATGTCCCTGTATTCCGGGGTGTGCATTTTTGGAGCTTTCTGGCATTTCAGTCCCTGGGTGTGAGATATCTGTGTAGGCGTGTGCACCTGAGATTGTGAGAGCTCTGAGATTTTGATTCTGGGCCCTAAGTTGTGATGTCTCTGAGCTGCTTTAAGGATGGGTTTGTGTGAAGATGTAAACTATCAGCTGCTTGGGGATCTGTGAACAGGGTGCAGGGTTTCCATTTGTCTGGGGACTTTATCTAAAGGTTATATGATGTTCTTGAGTTATTAAAAGTTATTAAAAGTTCTTTCTGTTTAGGGTTTTTGCATTAGATTGGTAAGTGTCGAGTGGTTTGGGAGTGATTCTCCATGATGTGAAGTATCTGTGCAGTTTTCATTTGTTTCTGTCTGGAAGACTTTGGTCTGTTTGGAGGGTCTTTGTCACAGTGTGTATTGTTATGGTCTCAGTTGTGTTTGAGGGTCTGACACGAGTTATGTGCTCTCTGTGCAGAGATTCAGTGAGCTCTTTTTGGTGTCTCTGGGTATCTCTCTGAGCTGCTTGTAGTCTTTGTGTCAGAAATAAAACCTCTTATGTTCTTGGCTGGGAGGTCTCTGTCCGGGAACTGAGGGTTTGGAAGCTGGCAGACATGATTTCGAGGCCTTGAAACTCACATGCTGACTGTGTGTTATTGAGCGTATCAGTTGTCTCCTGGAATCTCAGTATGTATCATAATTAATACAGGGGGGCCAGTGCGCGTCTTGCAGGGTACCTGTGCGTGTTAGCATTGTGTGCAAAGGGCCTGGCTTCAGACTATCCTTCAGCAAATGTTTTCTGAGCACCTGCCATAAATCTGAGCACTATTGGACGAGTTTGGGAAGGTGGGCAGTAAATAAATCAAGGGTGGCAGGTGCTGTGAAGAAAGATAATGCTAGATCAGGGGAAAGGGTATATGTAGGTATGAGGTTATTATTTTATTCAAGGTAATGAGGGAAAGTCTCCCTGAAAGATGGCAAGTAAGCAGAGATCTGGAGGAAGTGAGGGAGCAGGCCATGGGGTTATCTAAGGGAAGAGCGTTCCAGGCAGAAGGAACAAGAAATGCAACTGTCCTGGCATGGAAATCTACTTGGTGTGCTCCTGAATGTCAAGCAGTCCTGTGATGCACTGGGTTTGGCATGTAGCACTCATTGAAAGGGGTCTGGTTGCTGCTGTCTCTGTTTCGCCCACAATTTGTGATCATCCGCATTTCACAGATGAAGGACAAAAGGCTCCAACATGTGGCCTGTACCGTCTTTCCTACCTATCCCTGAAATTAGGAGTGAAGCCTTCTGGTCCATCATGAGAGAGAGAGAAAGTTTGAGTGTCCTAGCTGCAGGGATGTCACGCTGAATGTCAGCCAAGCAACAGAGATCAGTTATAATGTGGGAATCATGCCTCGTAACATTGGTACTCTCGATGGGGGGCAGGACGTAAGAAGAAAAAGGAACTGGGGCAAAGGAAGGGAAGCTGGAGGACAATGAGGGGGAGAAAAAAAAAACAGGGCTGGCTTCATCACATTGCTTGGGTTTGGTCCAGTTCACGTTGATTGGCTGACTGTACTAGGACATATTCACCTTTTCCTGTCCCTACCCTTTCTTTCCCTTCCCTTTTTTGTGCCTGAGCAAGTCAGTCCTAAAGCCATTAGGTGTTGCCAGGCAAGGCATGTGTATGTGTAAAGGGGCATCCCTGCCTGAAGACTCAGAGCCCAAGGTGGAAAGAAGGATATCCCTGGGGGTTGGGTGGGAAGGAGGCTAACTGCTTCCTGCATTCAAGCTTGAGTGAGGTGTGGAAGTCAAGGGCCAGGGATGGTTCTGCATAGACTGTGAGGAGGACCTTTTTGTGGAGGAAGGATCACTTATATGCACTGGCATTCATCAACTCGGCAAATACATAAGAATGCTGAGAGCCACGTCTGTCAATTTTGGAAAAGGGAATTTCCAGTATGGAAAGGAAGTAAACTAGAACAAATTCTGAGGAATTCTACTGGAATTAAAGGTCTCCGTGCAAACTTCTTGTATTCGATAGGTGTGCATATGTGGCTAGACTGATCTATAACTATAGATGTGTGTCTACGTGTTTGTGTGTGTGATTGTGTACACACATGTATTCCCAAGTTACTGGAAACAGCAACATTCCAATGGCACTAATTACACCAGTCCCCAGATCCTAGCTTCTGAACACCTTTCTCCACTAAATGATGGGTTCCCAGGCTGAGGAAGGAAAGGATAAATGAGCCTGGTTCACCTTGTCATGTCAGTAATAAGGGAAGGTTCAAGAATGATGGGGAGATGTCAGAGGGCCACAGAATATAGCTTGAGGGCTCTCCCACCAGAAACATGCAGGACTCTCTTATTTTTTCCACCTTTTTTGAGGTATTATTGACATATAACGTGTAAGTTTAAGATGCCAATGTGATGGTTTGGTACACACATATCTGGCAAAACGATTACCATGGCAGGGTTGGCACTCTATCCCCTCACATAATCCTTTTAAAAAAACGTTGAGGAAATAACATCTCAGAGCTACCCTCTTAGCTTTCACTGTATTACACAGTTTTGTTAATGATACTCACCATGCTATACATTGGATCCACGTAACTTATTCATCTCATACCTGTAAGTTTGTACCCTGTATTCAACATTTTCCCCAGGGCCCGGAAACCACCATTCTAAACTCTTATTTCTGTAAGTTTGACTTTTTTAGATTCTGCATATACGTGAGAACATACAATATATGTCTTTCTCTCTTTCACCTTTTTCACTTAGCATAAAGCCTTTGAAGTCCATTCATGTTGTTGCAAAAGGCAGAATTTTCTTCTTTCTGACTGAATAATATTCCATTGTATATATCGCCACATTTCCTCTTTTAAAATTAGTTTCTTTTATTTGGAGGGTAATTACTTTACAATATTGTGATGTTTTTGTCATATATCAATGTGAATCAGCCGTAGGGATTCACGTGTCCCCCCATCCTGAACCCCCCTCCCACCTCCCTCCCTACCCTATCCCTCGGGGTTGTCCCAGAGTCCCGGCTTTGGGTGCCCTGCATCATGCATGGAACTTAACACTGGTCATGTATTTTACATATGGTACTGTACATGTTTCAATGCTATTCTCTCAAATCATCCCAACCACTCCTCCCACTGAGTCCGAGTCTGTTCTTTACATCTATGTCTCCTTTGCTGCCCTGCATGTAGGGTCATTGGTACCATCTTTCTAAATTCCATATATATGCGTTAATATACAGTATTTCTCTTTCTCTTTCTGACTTACTTCACTCTGTATAACAGGCTCCAGGTTCATCCACCTCATTAGAACTGACTCAAGTGCGTTCCTTTTAATACTTGAGTAATATTCCATTGTATATGTACCACAACTTCCTTATCCGTTCGTCTGCCAATGGACACCCAGGTTGCTTCCATGTCCTAGCTATTGTAAACAGTGCTGCAGTGAACGTTGGGGTACGTGTGTCTGTTTCACTTCTGGTTTCCTCGGGGTGTCTGCCCAGCAGTGGGATTGCTGGGTCACATGGCAGTTCTAGTCCCAGATTTTAAAGGAATCCCACACTGTTCTCCGCAGTGGCTATAGCAGTTTGCATTCCCATCAACTGAGTGAGAGCGTTCCCCTTCCTCCACACCCTATCCAGCATTTGTTGTTTGTAGACTTTTTGATGGTGGCCGTTCTGACCGGTGTCACCACGTTTTCTATATCCATTCACTCTTCATAGACACCTAGTTGCTTACAACTTTTGGTTGAAGGTGCAAAGTAAATTTCAGGTTAGTGTTAATCCTCCAACATT